>NC_036842.1:3756823-3870535 GCF_002910315.2 Salvelinus sp. IW2-2015 | reverse complement strand
CGGCAAAAGGCCATCTCCTTGATTTAAACTCCTTATATCATTTCCATTAGTACAAAAGCAATACCTCGGACAGCACTACATAGCGTCCTGTGATTTACTCACCTCTTTCATTCAAATATCTACAGATAGCACACGAACCAGAATCTTTCAAAATATACCTTGGGTCAAGGAAAGACATTCTTACCTAGTGGCTGATGATTATAACGATGCCCTTCCTTCATAAGTACATTGGAAACAATAACAAAAAAACAAAAAATGACGCACGCTCGGCAGCCATTCTCTACCTCTGTGATTACTCCGTTTTTAAATCTCATTGCTCAGACACCTAAATCTTATGAACTGGAAAGCCACGTAACCGTTTTCCGAGGAGCATCTCAATTTTTCACCAGGCTGTTGAATTTAACTCCTTTTCCATTTTCTCAAAAACATATAAAGATAATTGAGGAAAGCAACAAAAAACAAAACACAAAAAACAGCATATGAAAAAATTAACCTCGGAGCCTCTCCTAGGTGATTTACTACTCCTTTCATTCATAGTAACAGCACCTCGGAGCCAATTCTCCTGTGTTTACTCCTTTCAAGTTCATAGTACAGCTACACAATGGAGCATTTAATCGGATTTACTCCATTTCATTCATTCAGTACACATTGGAGCGAACCCTGAAGATATCTATTCAAGAAGCACCAAGCCATCATCTGTGCAAATTTACGTCAAAAACGTTTCATCAAGAAGCACCGGAAGCCCAATCCTGTCAAGATGGTGATCTTATTATCTGATAAGTACATAAAGAAAATCCGAAGCACTCGGAGCCATCTCCTGTGATTTACTCCTTTCTTTCATGTACATACCAGCACTCGGAGCCATCCTCCTGTGATTTACTCTCTTTCATTCATAGTACAGCACCTCGAGCCATCATCCTCCTGATTCATTCCTGTGATTTACTCCTTTCATTCATAGTACAGCACCTCGGAGTCATCTCGGGTCTAGATCTAGATAAATCAGTGACATTGAAATCATTCTATTCATAACGGAACCAAAGTAGGAGGGACCTACGTTTTCGTTGCAAAACGTTTTGCTACGGTGGAAAAGACAGACACTAGACAGAGGAAGATTGGAAAAAAAGTTTTATGGACAGACTAATCTATGTTTGAGGTGTTCGGATCACAAACAAGAACATTCGTGAGACGCAGAAAAAATGAAAAGATGCTGGAGGAGTGCTTGACGCCATCTGTCAAGCATGGTGGAGGCAATGTGATGGTCTGGGGGTGCTTTGGTGGTGGTAAAGTGGGAGATTTGTACAGGGTAAAAGTGATCTTGAAGAAGGAAGGCTATCACTCCATTTTGCAACGCCATGCCATACCCTGTGGACGGCTCTTAATTGGAGCCAATTTCCTCCAACAACAGGACAATGACCCAAAGCACAGCTCCAAACTATGTTCAATAATGCAATAACTATTTAGGGAAGAAGCAGTCAGCTGGTATTCTGTCTATAATGGAGTGACCAGCACAGTCACCAGATCTCAACCCTATTGAGCTGTAGTGGGAGCAGCTTGACCATATCATGGAAAACAGTGTGACCCCAAACTGTGTGACCCCAAACTTTTGAGCGGTAGTGTAGGTGTGTGGTGTGCGTTTTTTGTTTGTTTGTTTGTCAATATGTGCGTCTGTTTAATGACTGTGTGTGTGAGTGACCGTGTTGACGTGTGTGAATGTCCACTCCCCTGCTAGACCCCATGGTAGAGGGAACTGTGAGGGATTGATAGGAGCCGTTTGGGTTGTTCTGACCTCGACAAACACAGATTTGGTCTCCGTGGCGATGTAGTTTCCAGGACAACCTTAACACAAAAGTTGGCCAGAGCGGAGAATGCGAGCCTAGGATGACCTTGTTGATCTGCTGTCCGCTGGACCTCTCGCTCTCTGTCTGTGTGTGTGTGTGTGTGTGTGTGTGTGTGTGTGTGTGTGTGATAATCCCTTTCTGAATCCTCAATATTTCTCTTTAACCCCTGTGAGTGATTGATGACCCTGGCTCTGAATTCCCCCCCCTGCCTAAGATCCCAACCCCCCCCTATCCCACACACATCACAGAAAATGTCCCATCACACATCTCCAGCAAGATGGATGACTTTATTTCCTCCCACCCACAGATAACCACCATAACAATAATAGTGCAAAGCACGGTAGAGAACGAGGGGAATTAAGAGGAAAGAAAAAGCGAGGGAATGCTTTGAGCCCGCCGTTCAGACGCCCTCTCCCCTCCGACCCAAACAGCGCTATCCCATAATGCACCTGCATGGAGCCTGTGACGCACATTCCACATTTTCCTCCTCCTCTCCATTGTTGTCCTCCATCATCCTCGGCCCGCCCCACCTGCGCGCTCCTACCCCTACAGCCTATGGATGGGCTGAAACACAAAAAACGGGGTCGTATTCACTAGGCACCAAACGACAGAAAACTGGCTGAATCGGGGAGGGACTACCTGAACTTGTCCAATAAGAACCTCTTGTTTTCTGTTGCATATCCTAATGAGTACGACCCAGGACGATGAAATCAGACCAGAGTCCAGGAGAACCTTCATCTCTGGCCCCTCAGCCACCCTGACCTCTGTCTCTCTGAAGGAAAGTCGACAGTCAGGGCGGGGGGGGGGGGGGTTGCGATAGACTTCAGTCGGTTTTTGCGAGAGAGTAGAGAGTATCTTGCTCCCACAAAGGCGAAATTATGAGAGTGGAGTGATTGGCTTCTTTTTTTAGAACTGTGCTGAGGTACAAGTCAATATTCATTGCCTTTGCGCTGCATCACTCTTCTTTATAGGTGCTGGCGAGAGGGAAGAGGAGAGAGAGAGAGAGCGGGGGTTCTAGGCAGGGAGGGAGGGCGGGGTGGAAGGAAGGTAGGCCGATCATTACACTCGTGAAGAGGTCTGACAGCCATCCAATTAACCTGATACTGCCCCCCACGCCTCAGAGGTGCACTATAAAGCACCACCAAACACTTCTCCAAAACCCATACAGTACCCGCAGGTACTAGGACTGTTTTGTAACGACCAGAGAGCCTAGATGTTTTAGACAGGCTGGATTCCACAACTCCTACACATGGTTTCCGCTTTATCGATGTCCAGAGTCACTAGTGAAGAGTAAGAGGGGTGCTTAGCTCTGTGAAGGGATTTCTCTCTGTCTCTGTCTGATGGGCCAGGGCTGTCTGTCTGTAGACTGGCCCCTATACTTCTTTAACATGTCCTTTCTGTGACATGTCCTGCTCAGAGGTTATGGATCTGAATAGCACGTCAGTGGAGATGGCAATAATGAAATGATTCTACGCTTTAGTGAGCGTCGAGCACAGCCTCGTCACGTTTCATCAAGCGCCCTACCTCCGGATATCGTTTCCGCCGCAACGTAGACTTTTGCTATTTTATATGTCCTTTCACTTCCTTCTCCCCTTCTCTCTGTCCCTCCCTCCCTCTCACATCCATATCAGCACTGAGCGAACTGGTTGGATCCGGTGAGAGAGGCTGATGATGCTGTGTTAGAGATGGGGAGGCTGGTGTGTGTGTTTCTGTGATACGGGAAACTGCAGTGCCAGTCGTGCTCTCGTATGCCATCGCGAGGCCTTGTCCTCCTGTACATCTGCAGACGGCCATGATCTTATAAGAACACATCGTTTTTTAAAATAAGGAACCACACATTGCATTCACACACACGTTGACGGACAGTAATGAATGCTTAGGTTACAGTATATGGAATCGTATCGAATGGCGGAGAGAGGATATTATAATTGCCTGTAGTGTGTGTGTGTGTGTGTGTGTGTGTGTGTGTGTGTGTGTGTGTGTGTGTGTTGCTCTCGTAACCCGAAGGTTCGGTATATGTTGTTCTCTGTAGCCTGACGGTTCAAGTAGCTCAAGCCATTGTTAACGCGAGGTCGTTTTTCCAAACAACAGCCGATTGTTCCAGAGGTCAGACTCATGGAAAATGTTTAAATATCACTGACGTTCAAGTTCTTAAAAAATACACGTATGTGTTTTATTTTCAAATGCATATAGACACCTTATTTTGGGCTTTGCATTTTCTGTCAATCAATTCCTAATCTCCGTTTAGGAGCGGTTTCCAGGACAGAGATTAAGCTATTATTTCTCTCTTTCAAAAGGCAGAACATTTCAATCAACAGAAAATATTTATTTCGTTCTTAATCCAGGAATAGGCTTTATCTGAATCTGGGAAACCAGACCTTTCGGGTTGACGAGGACAGCACTGCATGCATACCATGCACACCTCAATTTAGGAAGTGGAGGATTATATATGTCAGGATGTTATCCATTTAAAAAGCTCCTTTTAATATTTTAACCTCTTTGTTTACCAAGAGACCCTAATATAAAACCTCATGTCCCAGAGGTGAATGAGGGCGATGGCTGGCTTCGAGACGTGTGTCTCTCCATCCCCCTCAGCATCACACACACACACACACCGTGATCTCTGGTGATCCCTGGTCCCTCTGTCGCGTCACATCGACCGGCTGGGACGGGGGGGCTGGACCATGCACCTTGAACTCTGACCCCTGTCTCTGCTTCTGTCTGTGTACCTGTGTGCACGCGTGCGTGCGTGTGTGTGTGTGTAGGGGACATGAAGCAGCTGCTGGTATGGATCAGAGGGAACATGCTGAAAGAACGGCCAGAGCTCTTTGTCCAGGGAGATACTGTGTGAGTATTATACACACACACACACACACCGCAATACATGTTTTAGTGATCGACTGTTTATTCTTTTTAGGGTGAAACAGTTACAAAAGGAGCGATGCAGACAAATGTTTATATTTGTTCAAAAAGGCACAGCCACCATTAAAGGAGATTGGATACTACCGGACAGACAGGAGTTGTGGTTTGTGGATGCTCTGTCCTCCTCACCCATTATAGGCTTTTATTGTTCCTTTTTTATAGGGGTCTATTTATAGGGGGAAGTAGCTAATGAAGGGAGGACATGTGAGAGAGGGAGGAAATCTGTGCTACTACCTATAGATCTGTCTACTCTTAATCATTGTAGGTCACATTGTATTCCGAACGGGGATTATTTGCTTTTAACCTGAAAACAGACATTTTTTAACAGCTGCACCACATTAGTGGAGGCTGTTTTTAATGCTTTAATTAAAATTAAAATAAACATTTTAGTAATTTAGCAGACGCTCTTATCCAGAGCGACTTCCAGTAGTGAGTGCATACATTTTCATACTTTTTCGTACCGGTCCCCCGTGGGAATCGAACCCACAACCTTACCAACTGAGTCACACAGGACTATGTTTTGAGGTGTACTGGCTATGTCAGGGGAGGTTATGTATTTTATGCAGTATGGAAAGGGGAAGTGCGTTTTGAAGGTTAAGCAGCCTATCAGAGCATCGCGTGTAGCCCTCTGACTCTGTGACGTCAAGAGCTCACCGACCGCGGTGGGGATGGAGGCAACTTCATACATACAGCAAGAGGGGAAAAACGACCTGCAGTTGTGGCGCATGTCGCTATGCCTTCAGCTACCATAGTCAGATTTAAGCGGGCTACCGCAGTCCCCAACGCCCCGTCTACAACACATGATCACACACACCCGATCTGCGTCCTCCTGTGATGTGTAAAACACATGCATGGGATTTTTATTTGATTTTTCTTAATTGTGTAGAATTCTCTTCAGACTAGATTGCCTTACTTGTGTGTCTGAGGTATTCTGAGGTGTTCAATGCAATGTCTTTTTCCTTGATTTTAATAGGAGGCCTGGGATCTTGGTACTCATCAATGATGCCGACTGGGAATTGATGGTGGGTGTTCTATCAGAGTGTGTATTGGGTGTAAAAGACTAACCACAAAAAGCTCACGCACGTTCATTTGCACGGTATATGGATTCTGTATCTGATTCTGCTACGGCGTACATCTAAAAACTATACCTGTCTTTTGAAACTAAATGCTTTTAAAAATAGATATATTTATGAGCACCCTTTTGATAGCATTTCTGTGGTTTTTTACAGAAGCAAATCCACGCTCCCTTTTATCTATTTCCTCCATGTCTTTTCTATTGACATGTTATAGCATCCGTGTGAATGTCTGTTTGCATGTGTCTCTCTTTCCTTATTTAAACATATGTATTTGTATATTTTAAATATCCCTAGCATGCATGTGTGTCACACACCTTTTTATATAAATTCAATGAATTAAATCTCTATCTCTGAAGGGTGAGTTGGAGTACGAGCTACAGGACAAGGACAACGTAGTATTCATCTCTACTCTCCATGGAGGTTAGGATACACTGGGTGTAGATGTCCACAGGCAGCTCCCCTCACTTCCTCCTACTGCTATTGTTCCATCACAAAACCAAACTCGCTGGACTCTTAGACCTCTCCGCTCCAACCAACCACTGAAAGAACACTGGGATGCTATGATTTATGTTCTCCCAAGACCTCAGCCTGTATTCATTCCTTTTTTAGATCATAATTATTACAATTATAAGGACAGGGTGGGCCTGGTCCTAGATCAGCACTCCGACTTGTTTTTTTATATTGGTGCTGGTCCTCCAGAATGTTCTTTTTTTTTTTTTTTGTGGAGTGAGGAGAAGATTTCATCTACGGAGAGGGACTCTATGGTGATGGCGTGAGTCCATTCAAATAGATTCAGAAGAGACAGTAGGACTTGAGCTGATACTTTTTTTGCCTTGAACTCTGCGTGTGATTGGTCAAGAATCATAATAATTTACCTCCTTTTTAACTTTTTTTTAAATTCATCGACAAATTGCTGCTTCAATCCTTCAATGTATGTTTTGAGACAAAATGGAAATTGAGACGATTAATCTGTCAAAACAAAGATGCATTTAGCTTGCTGCAATGATGTAACCATAAACAAATGTGTTTAATTGACTTACTAGATCATATTAATAAAAGAAAAGGATTGCATACTTTAACTCATTTTATTACCTATCAAATTGTCTAACTTTCCCTTTCAACGACATCTTTCTGTTTGCTGCAGTACAGAACAAGTCTACTTGAACGATAGGTCATAATTTACTATGCCTCACTCTACATGTCTAAGCATACACAATCTGTTTATATCGTTGTTTTATGTCGTCTATCCTTACCCATTCCCCTATAGTTACACGCATTTGAATGATTTGCTTGACAATGTTATTATTATGGCATGGCATATGTTTTATTATAACGGCCCATATAGGCCGAGAATAAGCATTTGAAAGTGTTATATCGTGATTTAAAACTGATCGCTGTAAATGGGGTATCGGATTGGAGTTATAGGCTGATTACAGCGGGGATTTAAGGACTATTTCTCCTCAGAGCCTTCACGAAGAATATTCATAAGATCACCCTGAAAGAAAGACCACGGCGGTTGTGGACTCGGATTTGCAACGGGAAACCATCTGATAATAGTAGCTATAATGCCAATGCAAATGAGCTTTGCGAGAGGGAGAAATGTGGTGTGTCAGTCAGTGCTTGAAGGTTGAGCTGCAAATTTGAGTGCGCGTGTGTGTGGCGCGAGTGGAAGCCTTTTTTTTGAGGGGGAGAAAGGGCTGAGAAAAGAACACACGGTGCACCCCGCGGCGTGACCTGTCGAGAGGCCATGAGTCGGTTGGGCTCCACAAAACACTGGATAATTATCAAAGACTCAAAGCCAGCCAAAGAAACGGCTTGTTTTAGCACGACGTTTTACTGCGTGTATTTATCCAAGTGATTTGTAGAAAATAGCAGCACATTGTAATTGAGTTTTAATCCCAAACTTTTTAATGAAATCTTATTGAACCATAAACGAGTGGGAGAAATAGACTAGGGCCCTAAATAAAATAACCAAATACATTTGACGATTGCATTGGTTGTTCTAATTAAATAATTATTAGTTATTACCATTAACTTTTTTTTAAATTAGTTGATTGTATTAAAGCCTTTATGGATGGATTCTTCTAAATGTAAGACGAAAGGGGTATTTTTGGATTCCTTGCATAAGCCTGGTCTATATGTGAGCTGATTTTTATATTTAAATTACTGTATCTTATAAACGAGCTTTTCACACCTTTCCATTTATGCAGCGTTTCCCAAACTCGGCGTGAAAGTTAGTTTTTTTTGCCCCAGCACTACGCAGCTGATTCAAATAATCATCTAATCATCAAGCTTTGATAATTTGATTCAGCTGTGTGTGGTGTTAGGGTGAAAACCAAAACGCGCACTGCTCGAGGTCCCGAGGACCGAGTTTGGACAACGCTGCATTTATGGAAGTTGAATAGGGTTATGTTTAGAAATATAAATCCATTTTATATTTCTTCATAACTATTAATAGGACCTTATGCACGCTTTTTTGTTTTAGCATTTAGACCTATACGTTTTCATGATGCCCCCCCCCCCAAAAAAAATAAAAAATCTGGTCCCTGCGTTTTATTGGCTAAATATATATTTTTTGAAAGCATATTTTTTTTCAGTTACCTCCTTGCATCGTTTTTAGTTGACAGCTAAAATAACACTCCCAAACCAACCATAATAGCAGGTGAATGGTGGGGCCTTAATTTACATCAATGCACCTTCGGTCTGAGGATACAGGGGATCGGGGGGATGTGAGATGATGCCTTGCACCCTGCATTTATAAATGGGGGGGTTACGTTTGACCAGCAAAGTAAATAATCAAGGTTGTAGGCCTCTCCTATGTCATATGGTTAGAAGACGACCCCAATTCTACCACATTACTTAAGTCTTTGGCTAAGATTATATAATATTGTCTATTATAAATATAAGCGTATTACTAACACTATTTGAACGTTAAAGCTATAAATATTAGGCTATGTATTGTATGAAATTACTATTATATTTGCATGATATTTATTATTAATAATGGTATGGTTCGTATTTTTATTTATTTTTTACCAATGTGTAAAACACAAAAACGTATTTCTCAAGTCTGGTAAATGTTACATAACCAAAAACAAATATCTCAGAAAAATATTAAATTGTTCTTAAATTCACAACCATTCAATTTGTATTTCAGCCAAATTGCAGGCAAAGCTGAGTGATGGGGCTGGAGAAATATAACCACAATTCATAAATGGGCCTGTTGTCTGTCAGATATTTGTTAAACTATACATCGTTGTACAAAAACCTTGTTTAATCTTGTGTGTGTGTGTGTGTGTGTGTGTGTGCGTGCGTGCCTGTGTGACAGAGAGACCTCAAAAATGTTGATCCTCATATACAATCGAACAGGCATTGTGTAACTTATGAAGGCATGCTTCTTTACAAGTTTTCTCATACACATGCAGCACTTCTCAGGATGTTGATGATAATAATAATAATTTATTTAAACGGATCTAAAACATATTTAAATATATTTGTTAACTAAACGTTTAATTTAGAAATTACAACTGACCGTCAAATTAGGCCAAGGACTGTTTTACGTGATTCAAGTGTCATGCAACTAAATTCAGGCCAAGTGTTCTGGCCCCTAATACTGGCATTCTACTGCTCTCTATCCAGCCAAACTCTCTTGACACCTAGTGTACTGCAAATCCATGGGTTTACAGTTGTGCAATCAACTATTATGTAAAGATTACAGGTCAGATTTGTTAGGTTTTAGGCCTATAGTTATATTTCAAACCAAATGAAAATAAGCTGTTCTACTATAATTAAAATAGGCCATATACCTATAAATCCTAGGCCTGCCCTAAAATATCGGAATTTATTTTGGAATTAGCGGTACCATTAAAAACACGATCATCCCTCTTTTAAAATGAGATCGTTTATGTTTACATATTAGTTCGACAGTTCTGTAAATTATGCAAATAGCTACATAAACCAGACTGATACTTTGATACTGAATTATGTTTGATATTGCCATGATCAAAGACAACATTTTACTAGACCTATTATGAGGATTATTATCTCAAAAAACAACGGTTAAACCAATAGAATTAAAAACACCTATAAAATAAAACAGGCCTGTTTTCTTGATTTACAACAAACCGAAACCGTCGTGAGGTCAGGTTGCCCAATGGCATAGTGAAGAAATAACTCATATCCATACATTTTAGATGCAAGACTTTAGGATGGCTTGATCATTTTAGCCATTTAATGATATAGAGCCCTAAAGTCACCGTTCATTTTGATAACTTTTGTCCTTTGAATAGGCTAATTTTACAGATGACACGAATCTCTCTGAAGGCCTGTGTGGCTGGTCAAGTAACTGCATTGTACAAATGGCCAAAGCACTCGATATATCCATGACTCCAATCGATAGTTGCCATTTAAAACAAACCGATTTAATTCGATTTTCGACTAAGTGTAACACCAATTGGTGGATCCATCGGGCCTACACAAAACATACACCAGGAAACATACAGTACATTAGGCAGTCATATTGGTTTTCTTCCCTTTATTGGCCCAACATAATCTCATATATGTTTATATCGAATCAAACCCATTTTAATCTGCTGAAAAATTGTGGATTATTCTTACCTGCATTGAGACATTTTTATAAAATTGTTGTCATATTTTGTTTCTTGAATGTTCTGGATTTTTCGTTTGGATAAAGCCAGGATGAATTTGAGTTTTCAGCAACAGATGTCCATGCACAATTCTTGGGGTTTCGTTTGATTTTGCTCAAGAATTGCGTTTGGACAATCAGTCGCTAACACTCTAAAATGGCCTTCTCGAAAAAACACATCCAGGCATTAATTCGATTCAACACAAATGCATAGATTAGTATTAGGCCTACAAAATGCACATACTTCCATTTCAAAATGATTTGCTAAATATATACATTCATTGTTGGAAAACAACCCATCATTTTCTAAAGACAACGAGATAGAGGGAGAGAGGAAACAAGAAAAGTTGCACTTGTGCATATTTTTTTCCATTCCTTTTGCTGCGTTGTATATGGTCACATGCTTCCATGGTCCTTCCATGTTCAACCATCGGAGCCATAGATGAGCCTGAATTCAAGTTATAAATGTGTATTTCCAAACATTCAATAACAAATACAGTAGCCTATAGCCAACTAAAAGCCTTCTAACTGAGCAAGTGTCTCGTTTCGATGGAACATGTATATAGAAAGAAATACACATTATGGCATCAAAAGTTGAATGCACTTGCTGTTTCATTCATTAATTAATTAATTCCCATCGGTTGGAAAAGTAGGCTTCACAATTCAATGTTATGTGGTGGCCTAGGCCTAAAACGATCTCTACTCATATTTACCAGTCTACCACAGTTCAAAGCCCTCAAATACTTGCAGGTTGATTTTTCTTTCCTCGCAAAAGGAGATTAGTGCGAGGCAAAGTAAACGAACTGAGAAATGCGTTTGTGAGAGGCAATGTAAACGCACTTTGCCTTTCACTAATATCTTTATGCGGCCCTAAACTGATATAAACAGCATCTACGAAATATCGCCTATTCTCAATGAATTATATAATGAGTCATGTAAAATAGTTTTAAATGAACCAAGACACCCTTCTTCAATGTCCAAGCTGTGTTGATACAACAAAAACGTTCTCGCCATCTCTGCTGCACCTGTTAAGGGCGCACATCCACGTAGTTTCCACACCGCGTCAGGAAAGAGTCAGAATCTTGATGGTCATCTTAAAAACAAATCTGCTGCAAATAAACCATTTCCCCCCAAAAAACGTTATCTTTAAAAAATAATGAACAATATTAGGATTTGGAGTAGTCGTGTTTCTGTCCTCTGGCGATTGTGAGAAGAGGTGATGAAATCGAGAAAACCACTCAGTCCTGTGTGCGTTCTCTTCTCTATTCCCACGACGTGCGCAGCCCAGCCTGGATCATCGTTCCTAACGCTCTAGGCAAGATGGGAACGCGTGCAGAGGAAGAATGATGCTCGGAGCGGGTTGCTGGTTGCATTAAGCTCGCGTCTCGGCTTGCAGTACCTCCGCAGCAATTGACTTTCTGGGACCGTCGCTCCTCTCCTGGCTCTTTTCTTAGACTCGCGTAACAATACGGACGGCGAGAGAGAGTGGGGATGCTCTTCGCTTGGTACTGAATTTGAATAACACCACAGGGTGGACGATAAATGTCCATTGTGCTGTAGAAGTAATGAATCTCAACCGTCTTCTATGGGCACACACACAAGCCAGCAGCTGCGAGCGAGGGGACCAGCAAGCTCTTAAAGACACAACAGCCCTATTTTCTAGCCAAAAGGGATTACAATTCGTACACTGTTTATTCAGCGCCAAACCACTCTGACAACTCTGCACGACGCTTGTTTGCTCTGTGCTCTCTGTTTTTTTTGTAAGAACACAAGTGCAATGCAGTATCCAGGCACTTGGACATAAAGCAGTCCCTTGAAAGCATTTTGTAGCGTTTTGTAAAGTGTAAAAGGCCAATATGAAGAATGGCGTGCAAATGTATGAAAGGATGTGAATTAGTACAATCATCGGCTTTTAAATGTCACAACATTTACAAACAAATTAAACTAGTTAAATACATATATTATAGATCACCCATAACCACATTCTGATTGCATTGTGAATGGGTTACGCTTTTATATTTAGTTTAAATCTTATATTATGAGTTGATGTTATTTCAAAGGTTATTTGGAATAACATCAGGTTATTCAACTAGGTCTGTGGTGTACCTCTAAGCCTATAGACTGACAGGGGTAGGTGAATCAATGAATAACATTGTATTATAGAATCTGAAAACATGTCAGGTACTCTTTTGACAAAGGATATAGGTTTTAGATGGGGCACACTACAGTTATAGCATGTTGTTTTACTGTAGTAATAATGTAGAATTTAGATAGTACTATTACGTAAACTTAAACCTTTATGACATTTTGCATAAGAGCCGTCTTAACTGGTCATTTCATATTGATTCAACTGAAACGCTTTCACATAATAATAGCAAGCAACACACTGTTAACCCTTATAGGTAGGCCTTCCACCTGCACTCCCTTCACCCTTGACAACTACTTCCATCCACATGTTCTAAACATCACCACATTAGCCAGGGGAGCGTTCAGGAGAACGGAACGTTCAGAAAGAAATGAGTTATGTAGAACAAACACGCCTCTCCTACATATAGAACAAGGAATAATGTCGTCTCTATTCATGGCATTTCTATCTGTAACGCTCAACAACGTTTGTCAACTGAATGTGGCCCTGTTGTGTGTGTGTGTGTGTGCAGCATATATGCTCAGTAACATGCTAGAGAAGGAACCCCAGCCAGCGCATAGCCACTCTCCTCTAGCAGATAAATCACTGGGCAGAGCCTGCCCTCAGGCATGGGGGGCCTCCTCCTTAAAGTAAAACCCTTTTCCTTTTCATTCGTCTCAAGGAGGAGAGTTAACCTCTCCTGATCGGCTTGGTCGGCTCTCCTCACACACACACGTACACACACGTACACACACGTACACACACGCACACACACACACACACATCACACCACACAACACACACACACACACACACACACACACACAACACACACACACACACACACACACACACACACACACACACACACACACACACACACACACAGTATCTCCCTGGACAAAGAGCTTGGGCCATTCCTACAGCATGTTCCCTCTGATCCACACCAACAGCTGCTTCATGCCCCCCCCTCCCCTTTTCATGTTCTGACTAGAGAGAAGGAATCCTGAGAGGAAGTAGGCTAACAGTGGAGCCTCCTCAGGCCTGGTCCCAGATCTGTGTGTGCTGCCTGCAGTTGGCAAGACATCACACAGATCTGGGACCAGACTACCTCAGGCCTTGTTTATCACCACCATCTATGCTCTTTCAGAACCTAGTCTGTAAATAAATGTGACATTTTCCTCAATTCTCTTTTCTACTGAGAGGATGATTGGGTGGCTGTACAGGTCAACTTTTATTCCAGAAAGAAGAAATGGAGTCGGTCTAGATGTGGTAGGACAGTTTCTGTCTGATATGAGGAGGGTTTTAATAAAGAATATGAACTGCTACAGGTTATTCTGTCTTAAACATCCGAGTTTTGAGGATTCATTTAGCCCTCTCATTGTTACTCTTCAGAAGTAGCCTAAAACTTAGACCACAGACAATCCCTTATATGGTGGTTCATTTCCTTTTAATAATACAAAAGAACACCTGAAGGGACACAGATTAAGCCTAGTGTTGGACTAAAAAGCACTTTAGGTGAAGAATCTTCAATGAACATGGGACTGTGTCTGGGGAAACCTGACTAAAAAGGCACTAGAGCCAGGTCAAGTATGTGAGTTGTTGAAGCCAGCCAGGACAAGACAGCAGAAGCAGTTTGCTTTTATGTTACTTGGTGGTTGTACACAGAAACAGTGGGGGGGACATCCCTTCCTCAGTGCCACTGGGCTCCTCTCCATTCACAAATGAATGTTCAGCTCACTGGCTGAAAAGAGCAGTGGGGGGGAGGGGGCTGAAGCAACAGGGTGGCCAATGAACTCATCCCTGGGAGAGATGGTTAGGATGAAGGTAGAGGAGCCCTCTAATATATTATACTGAGAACACATTCTCATTTACAGCAACAACCTGGGGAATAGTTACAGGATAAATGAGCCAATTGTAAACTGGGGATGATTAGGTGACCATGCTGGTATGAGGGACAGCTTGGGAATTTAGCCAGGACACCTGGGTTAACACCCCTACTCTTACAATAAGTGCCATGGGATCTTTAATGACCTCAGAGAGTCAGGACACCCATTTAATGTCCCATCTGAAAGACAGCACCCTACACGGAGCAATGTCCCCAATCACTGCCCTGGGGCATTGGGATATTTTAGACCTGAGGAAAGAGTGCCTCCTACTGGCCCTCCAACACCACTTCCAGCAGCATCTGGTCTCCCATCCAGGGACTGACCAGGACCAACCCTGCTTAGCCACAGAAGCAAGCCAGCAGTGGGATGTAGGGTGGTATGCTGCTGGCTAATAATAAGTATAATAATAAGCCTCCTCAGATGAAGGCATCTCTACCCTGCTGCTAACGCAATGTGATGCTAGTGCTATGTTCTGCTAGAACTGGTAGTGAAATGTGCATGGGGTAGACTGCAGTTTGAAACGTCTCTGCTCCTTTGCTGACCTGGTAGTTACTAGTAGTCAAGTAGTGTGATCTTTCTCAGCCCTGCTGCTAGTGCATTGTACTGCTAGTGCAATGTGCCGTTAGAGTATTGCTCTGCTAGAGCAGGGGTACACAAGTACTATTTGAGAAGGTCCAGTCACACATTTCCTAGGTGGCAAAGGTCCGGATGGATATTGTCGTTTATCGGTGTATTAACAAACCCCCATCTCACAACCCATGTAACACCAAACTGTTCATACTCTTCGAGTCGGCGGAGAGAAAATGTTGCTAATTTCCTATATTTCTACACATTTTTCAAGGGGCAGCTCATTGTTTTGCTGTTTTACAGCTAATCTACTACAATCCTACAAAGTAGGATACATATGATACCAGGAGTCGAAGCCCGACCGAACCCCCCCCCCCCCAAACAAAAAGTATTAACCCTGTTCTGGGTTCAGAACAGCACCACTGTCCACTAGTTGAGTGTGAGGGTTCTAGAGCTAGTAAAATGTGCCGCTAGTGCAATGTACTGCTAGTAAATGTGCCCCTAGGAAAATGTGCTGTTAGAGCTATGTGCTGCTAGTGCTACGTGCTGCTAGGCAAATGTGCCGCTAGGTCAATGTGCCGCTAGTGCTATGTGTCGCTAGTGCTATGAGATGCTAGTTCAATGTGCCGCTAGTTCAATGTGCCGCTAGTGAAATGTGCCGCTAGTGCTATGAGCCGCTAGTTCAATGTGCCGCAAGGGCTATGTGCCGCTAGGGATATGTGCCGCTAGGGAATGTTCCACTAGGTAATTGTGCCGCTAGGGCCATGTGCCGCTAGGGCTATGTGCCGCTAGGGCAATGTGCCGCTAGGAGTATGAGATGCTAGTTCAATGTGCCGCTAGTTCAATGTGCCGCTAGTGCTATGAGACGCTAGTTCAATGTGCCGCTAGTTCAATGTGCCGCTAGTGAAATGTGCCGCTAGTGCTATGAGCCGCTAGGGCTATGTGCCGCTAGGGAAATGTGCCGCTAGGGCTATGTGCCGCTAGGGATATGTGCTGCTAGGATTATGTGCTGCTAGGGAAATGTGCTAGTGCTATCTCCATGGCAGTTTGGATTCAGATATACCGCTCTGCTCTGCTCTGCTGTTGTGTTGGTGGAACCCTTATAGGCCTTGTTTCTGTTAGAAATGGCTGAATAGACTAACATAATCCTAAACATGGTGTGCATGCTTGTATGTGTGAGCCTGATATACAGTGCCTTGCAAAAGTATTCATCCCCTTTGGCGTTTTTCCTATTTTGTTGCATTACAACCTGTAATTTAAATAGATTTTTATTTGGCCTTCATGTAATGGACATACACAAAATAGTCCAAATTGGTGAAAAAAAGGAAGAACGGAAAAGTGGTGCATGCATATGTATTCACCCCCTTTGCTATGAAGCCCCTAAATAAGATCTGGTGCAACCAATTACCTTCAGAAGTACATAATTAGTTAAATAAAGTCCACCTTTGTGCAATCTAAGTGTCACATGATCTGTCACATGATCTCAGTATATATACACCTGTTCTGAAAGGCCCCAGAGTCTGCAACACCATTAAGCGAGGGGCACCACCAAGCAAGCGACGCCATGAAGACCAAGGAGCTCTCCAAAGAGGTCAGGGACAAAGTTGTAGAGAAGTACAGATCGGGGTTGGCTTATAAAAAAATATCCGAAACTTTGAACATCCCACGGATAACCATTAAATCTATTATTAAAAAATGGAAAGAATATGACACCACAACAAACCTGCCAAGAGAGGGCCGCCCACCAAAACTCACGAACCAGGCAAGGAGGGCATTAATCAGAGAGGCAACAAAGAGACCAAAGGTAGCCCTGAAGGAGCTGCAAAGCTTCACAGCTGAGATTGGAGTATCTGTCCATAGGACCATTTTAAGCTGTACACTCCACAGAGCTGGGCTTTACGGAAGAGTGGCCAGAAAAAAGCCATTGCTTAAAGATAAAATAAGCAAACACGTTTAGTGTTCGCCAAAAGGCATGTGGGAGACTCTCCAAACATATGGAAGAAGGTACTCTGGTCAGATGAGACTAAAATGTAGGTTTTTGGCCATCAAGGAAAACGCTGTCTGGTGCAAACCCAACACCTCTCATCACCCCGAGAACACCATCCCCACCGTGAAGCATGGTGGTGGCAGCATCATGCTGTGGGGATGTTTTTCCTCAGTTGGGACTGGGAAACTGGTCAGAATTGAAGGAATGATGGATGGCGCTAAATACAGGGAAATTCTTGAGGGAAACCTGTTTCAGTCTCAAGAGATTTGAGACTGGGACGGAGGTTCAACTTCCAGCAGGACAATGACCCTAAGCATATTGCTAAAGCAACACTCGAGTGGTTTAAGGGGAAACATTTAAATGTCTTGGAATGGCCTAGTCAAAGCTCAGACCTCAATCCAATTGAGAATCTGTGGTATGACTAAAAGATTGCTGTACACCAGCGGAACCCATCCAACTTGAAGAAGCTGGAGCAGCAAAAATCCAAATGGCTAGATGTATCAACCTTATAGAGACATACCCCAAGAGACTTGCAGCTGTAATTGCTGCAAAAGGTGGCTCTACAAACTATTGACTTTGGGGGGTGAATAGTTATGCACGCTCAAGTTTTCAGTTTTTTTGTCTCATTTCTTGTTTGTTTCACAATAAAACATGTTTTGCATCTTCAAAGTGGTAGGCATGTTGTGTAAATCAAATGATACAAAACCCCCAAAAAATCAATTTTAATTCCAGGTTGTAAGGTAACAAAATAGGAAAAATGCAAAGGGGGTGAATACTTTCACAAGCCACTGTACATACAGTACAGTATGTGATATACATACGTGTCAGTGTCTTTACATAGCAGGTGTTTGATTGCAGGATTGTGTTTTTCATTTTGCACTCTGGACTCAAGACTAACTTCCTGTTCCCAAAGTTGTGCCTTCATAGAATGTTTTGGGGACCTTGTCTTCAGTCCTTTTGGTCTCCTGCACTCCTCTAACCCCTGTACCCCCAATACCCCCCCACCCCCAACCATGCCACTGCCTAAATGTCTCTTGGAATACGTTGACGTCGCAACTGAGTAAGAATGTAGGTGCCAGCCGTGGGAGTGTGAATGACAGTTATTGACCCAGCGAGCCCTGAGACGTCGGTGTGAGAACGCGGTTATTGATTGTCGCCACGGCAATAAAGATTCCAGAGGGTTTTCAGAGCATCACGACTGGGGCCCCCTGGAGGGATCGTGACTTGGGGTTGAAAAGAGAGAGAAGGAGATTGGTGTTGGTAGACAGTGATGGGGGGCAGTATGTATCAGTAGGGGCCCTGGCTGGCAGACCCCCCACTACGTGTCATGTGTGTTGCGTGCTGGGTGCATGTGTGTGAGCACATTTGTCTGTGAGTGAGGGACAAGGGCCCCTCAACCGAGTTCTCCCCTTTCCCCTCCACCCCTTCCATTCACTGAATAAATATTTAGTCTCTCTCCATCTAGCTCGGCTGTGAACCTATTGGCCCGGGACCCCTTGGCCCTCTCTCCACACCCTGCCACCCCACCACACCACACCACTGACCCTTAACCCTGACCTCTAACCCAGCAGTGAAAAGTTACTGAACTCTTCCAGATCTGCTACTGCAGAGAGTGCTGGGAAAGTGGCCACCGGGTCATGGGGGGTCAGGGGGTGTGACAGGGTATCATGAATAGAGGTCCCTTTGACCTTCTTGGTCCCCTGTCCAGAGAGCAGGGCAACACTCGATTGTCCCTCCAACAACCTGAGTGCTGTGGCTGGCTCATTGATGGAGGCCCTCCCAAAGCTTCCTAAATTCATTTTAGATCGCTGTCATCCTTCCTTTCTTCTTCTCCTCTGATCTGTGCCACGCCGTTCTCTCTTTCTTTCTGTCTGTCTTTCACTCTCTGGCTCTGTTTTCTTTCCTGATTATACCTTCTTTCACAGTGTCGCTTGGTCTCTCTTCCTGTCCTTGAATAACTAACTGTTCATTGGTTAACTGATTTTGGAATGTTAACTCAATGCTTCCCTCTACAGGCAATAGGTTGAAATTTATAGAAACAAATCTTGTTCTAAATTTGTAAATATAATGTCTCCCACATAGACAATAAGGAGTGTGCGCTGTTTGATTATGCCGACTATTCAGCTGTTAAATACTTCATATTCATACATTGTGTGTTGTAGCCTAAATTGTAAAGGCATACAAATATGAAAGTGTGCATTCTTATTTCAAATGTATGTAACTCTGTACCTGTCTATTAATGCTATGTATTGTTATTTTATTAGTTTGATTCTTTATCCATGTAGATCTTTACTTGAATATTCAGGTATTCATGTATCGTGTATTCATGTCATTTTATGTAGTTCTGTCCACCAGTTGTAAATGGTGGAGGTAAAATGGTGAACAAGCATGTAAAGTATGATTTGCACATGTCAAATATGAGTTATGTAGTTGCAAAAGATATTTGCAAACATGTAACTTCTTTGGAGAATAAATGCACCAACACTTGACAGCACATAACGTGATGTGTGAATAAGTACAGCAACACTTGACAGCACATAACGTGATGTGTGAATAAGTACAACAACACTTGACAGCAACATAACGTGATGTGTGAATAAGTACAACAACACTTGACAGCACATAACGTGATGTGTGAATAAGTACAACAACACCTGACAGCACATAACGTGATGTGTGAATAAGTACAACAACACTTGACAGCACATAACGTGATGTGTGAATAAGTACAACAACACTTGACAGCACATAACGTGATGTGTGAATAATAACTACAACACTGTACAGCCCATAACGTGATGTGTGAATAAGTACAGCAACACTTTACAGCACATAACGTGATGTGTGAATAAGTACAACAACACTTGACAGCACATAACGTGATGTGTGAATAAGTACAACAACACTTGACAGCACATAACGTGATGTGTGAATAAGTACAGCAACACTTGACAGCACATAACGTATGTTTGAATAAGTACAGCAACACTTGACAGCACATAACGTGAGTGTGAATAAGTACAACAACACTTGACAGCCCATAACGTGATGTGTGAATAAGTACAGCAACACTTGACAGCACATAACGTGATGTGTGAATAAGTACAACAACACTTGACAGCACATAACGTGATGTGTGAATAAGTACAACAACACTTGACAGCACATAGCATGATGTGAATAAGTACAACAACACTTGACAGCACATAGCATTTGATTGTGTGAATAAGTACAACAACACTTGACAGCACATAGCATGATGTGTGAATAAGTACAACAACACTTGCAAACATGTAAGTTGATATGTGAATACATTCAATAAGATTTGCAAGCATGCAACACAATTTGAGAATGAACGCAACTCGTTTACTAAACTTGCGACTGGTAAATCTTCTGTGAATCCAGTCCGCACCTACTTTTCTCATAAACACTTCTCAATCTATTGTACATGGAACACCACATTTTCCATGTATTTATGATTCATATTCCCTTTTGTCATATAACAGCTTCTACACGTCATGGCACCATGCTTGACTGCAAAATAAATATTTAAACATGTTGCCCATTTTTCCTGTGACATATTCACTGTCCTTTCTTCTTCACCAAGCCCGTGCCTCTGGAACGGTCATGGGGCGCATCCTTCCATTCGGCTGTATCTTCATCCAGCTCTTCAACAGCATCTGGTAAGATCGAGGATCAAGTCTGCCACTCAACCATGACCCTGAATTAGCCTAGTGGTGCTTGTATAATGACTCATAAAGAAACACACAAGTAATTCATTGATTATTCATGTGTAATTAACATTTATAACGAATAAGTAAATACCTAATCATTTCTTTGAACCAAGGTCAACTCAGCCTCTAAGCAAGGAGGTGTAATCTGATTGATTGTTGAGTATTTTCTAGTATTTTATCTCAGCAGACGTACTACATGTTTGGTTTCCTGTTCCTGGCTTCCTGTTAAGGCTAGGGCTGATTTCAAGGTTTTACTGCTAACCTACAAAGCATTACATGGGCTTGCTCCTACCTATCTTTCCGATTTGGTCCTGCCGTACATACCTACACGTACGCTACGGTCACAATACGCAGGCCTCCTAATTGTCCCTAGAATTTCTAAGCAAACAGCTGGAGGCAGGGCTTTCTCCTATAGCGCTCCATTTTTATGGAATGGTCTGCCTACCAATGTGAGAGACGCAGACTCGGTCTCAACTTTTAAGTCTTTACTGAAGAGTCATCTCTTCAGTGGGTCATATGATTGAGTGTAGTCTGGCCCAGGAGTGTGATGGTGAACGGAAAGGCTCTGGAGCAACGAACCGCCCTTGCTGTCTCTGCCTGGTCGGTTCGCCTCTCTCCACTGGGATTCTCTGCCTCTAACCCTATTACAGGGGCTGAGTCACTGGCTTACTGGTGCTCTTTCATGCCGTCCCTAGGAGGGGTGCGTCACTTGAGTGGGTTGAGTCACTGACGTGATCTTCCTGTCTGGGTTGGCGCCCCCCCTTGGGTTGTGCCGTGGCGGAGATCTTTGTGGGCTATACTTGGCCTTGTCTCAGGATGGTAAGTTGGTGGTTGAAGTTATCCCTCTAGTGGTGTGGGGGCTGTGCCTTGGCAAAGTGGGTGGGGTTATATCCTTCCTGTTTGGCCCTGTCCGGGGGTATCATCGGATGGGGCCACAGTGTCTCCTGACCCCTTCTGTCTCAGCCTTCAGTATTTATGCTGCAGTAGTTTATGTGTCGGGGGGGCTAGGGTCAGTTTGTTATATCTGGAGTACTTCTCCTGTCTTATCCGGTGTCCTGTGTGAATTTAAGTATGTTCTCTCTAATTCTCTCTTTCTTTCTCTCTCTCGGAGGACCTGAGCCCTAGGACCATGCCTCAGGACTACCTGGCATGATGATGACTCCTTGCTGTCCCCAGTCCACCTGGCCGTGCTGCTGCTCCAGTTTCAACTGTTCTGCCTGCGGCTATGGAACCCTGACCTGTTCACCGGACGTGCTACCTGTCCCAGACCTGCTGTTTTCAACTCTCTAGAGACCGCAGGAGCGGTAGAGATACTCTTAATGATCGGCTATGAAAAGCCAACTGACATTTACTCCTGAGGTGCTGACTTGCTGCACCCTCGACAACTATTGTGATTATTATTATTTGACCCTGCTGGTAATTTATGAACATTTGAACATCTTGGCCATGTTCTGTTATAATCTCCTCCCGGCACAGCCAGAAGAGCACTGGCCACCCCTCATAGCCTGGTTGCTCTCTAGGTTTCTTCCTAGGTTTTGGCCTTTCTAGGGAGTTTTTCCTAGCCACCGTGCTTCTACACCTGCATTGCTTGCTGTTTGGGGTTTTAGGCTGGGTTTCTGTACAGCACTATGAGATACCAGCTGATGTAAGAAGGGCTATATAAATACATTTCTTTTTTTGTTGTTGGTGTTCATCATTTTCCTCCTCACCTGCTCCAAGGCCACCATGCTGCTGTGCTAGTTCCACTTGTGTGCACCCATACGTACATGGATCACAATAATGGCATGTGCTCTCTCTCTTTGTATGTAAATGCATTGTGTAATATTTGTAACACGCATTTCCAGATTATCTGTGCCGGTATGTTTAACTACCAATTGTGAAGTCTTCGTGTCAACAGTACATCTGTTTTAGTTTTATGAAAACATTCTAAATGATGCAAATGCTCCTTTCTCATATCACTCAATTTATCTCTGCTCATCGATCCAAAGCACTGAACACAGTGTTAACAAAATGTATTGAGCCGAACCTAAAGACTGTGCTTTGTTTTGTATACAGACTTGCTGGTGGTGGTCCTCCTTCCTGACCAGCCTCTTCACGGCAGTCTACCAGTTTGTCTACGACATGCGCTACTTCTTCTTCAAGCCGCAGATCATCAGTGTGACCACTACCATCCTCTACTTCACCATGATCACGGTGCTCATATTCTTCCTCTTCACAAGGGAGCCAACAACAATGCCACACTACACAAAGGCTAGACTCTGTAACAGGTTTTTGCAGAGGAGCTTAATTAAACAAATAGGGTATCACCTGATTTACACTTTAACAAACAGTGCTGGAGCTTTTGGCAGATTCATTGGCTGTTTCCAGCCACCCCTCTCAATAGGAATATTACCCGTCTTTAATGGAAATTGGTGGTGCTGTAATAGCGAGCCGAGCCAGTTGAAAATATTGATGCCAGGGATATTTTTGGTGTCTGTGTGCTCTTTCATTAGTTTTGTGTTTTTATTCATTTATTTCTAATACCCTCTTACCTGAGTGGCATGAGGCCTGTGTGGCATCGCACTGTTAAAATCATCCCAGGGGCTTCCGGAGTGGCGCAGCGGTCTAAGGCAGTGTTGCGGTGTCACCACAGCCTGGGGTTCGATCCCAGGCTGTGTCACAACCGGCGGTGACCGGGAGTCCCATAGGGCGGCGCACATTTGGCCAGTGTCGTCCGGGTTAGGGGAGGGTTTGGCCAGGGGACTTTCGGAGGACGCAAGACTCGACCTAGTCCTCTCCCGAGCCCGTTGGGGAGTTGCAGCGATGAGACAAGATTGCAATTGGATATTATGAAATTGGGGAGAAAAACGGTGTAAAATTAGACTGTTTCAGCATGTACAAAGTAACAAAACATACTTAGCAACATAAAATAATCCAATTGACTTGAGACTGAATATATATTAAATAAACATTTAAAAAAGAATACGTTATACTATAGACCTGCTAAATTACTCACATCCCGCATAAAAAACCCCAGAAGGAATTATCTTTTATTATATATTATTTTTGAAGATGCAACAATTGTTCATGACGCAAACACTTGCTGTCTGTTTTCCTCCCCCTCCTTCATCCGTGGTGCTCGTTCAACATAGCATTTGGAGAGTCCCGTGAACGTCAACAGTCACAAACTTGTCATTCTGAACAGCACCATCTTCCTAATTGATAACTTTGACATATTGGCATAATATGAAATCTGATGGGAAACAACCTCCATAAAGTCTAAAGACATGTTTAAAGATTTTTTGCAGTCAAGTATGTTGCCATGATGTGTAGAAGCTGTAATCGACAAAAGGGAATATGAATCATTAAATACACAGAAGAAGTTGTTCTTGAGGAGGAGTGTTCATTGGTTAAGTGGTGGTGGATTGCATGTGGATGGTAGTCATGGATAATGATGGATGTCAGTCATCCTATCAAATCATATACATTCAAATGTCGTCCAGATCAGCTAAACGTTTGCATTTGCAAAATAAGGATATACAACATTCCCTACTCTTGTTACAAATGCATGACTATGGTCTCATGTTAATCAAGACAGCCCTGATCAACAGTCACAAAGTGCTTTACAGATACCTAGCCTAAAACCCCAAAGAGCAAGCAATGCAGAGGCAGAAGCAGAGTGACTACCTGACTAAATTTCATCAGCAGGGGTCTGGGACAAGCTAGAACGCTTGGTGAAATCAGGCCAGGGGTCCATAGCTGCAGTCGGATACGGCGGCACATCCAGGGGCTCAGGTCCTCCGGGAGGGGAGACACAGAGAGGCAAACTGGGGGCGAGGGATTAGTGGGAGCATGCCAAAGATCACACATTACACCAGGGCTCATATTCACAGAGCATCCAATGCTGCTTTTAGACTGTAACATCAGTGTTACACTTGTGTTTGCACCCTTAGGTTATACTAGGGACAATGTTTCCATAGCGAGGACTAAAAGGGAGGACTTGTGAAGGGCAGAATCAACAACCTCTGCATAATCGAAACAGTTGCTCTGTGAGGTGTTAAAGTTCACAGGTGTTATGTAAATGCTGGCTAAAAAGCACCAGTGGCCTGGCTTTGGCCCCAAGGGACAGCAGGTCCGCCGGAGCCATGGCCCAGTGAGACACTGAAATGTCTGAGCCTTTTGGGTTACACACTGATCTACGGTTAGGTGGTCCCACCAGTCAATATAATTTGATTCATTATGATCTCAAAGTAAAAATAAAAGTAAAAAAACGAATCCAAGATAAGTACTACTCTAAGATGCTTTATGAATATGGGTCCAGATAAGACAAGTTGAATTTAGCCCCCCGGCACATAAGCTATTGCAGAATACAAAAGTATGTGGACACCTGCTCGTCGAACATCTCATTCCAAAATCATGGGAATTAATATGGAGTTGGTCCCCCCTTTCCTGCTATAACAGCCTTCACTCTTCTGGGAAGGCTTTCCACTTGATGTTGGAACATTGCTGCTGGGACTTGCTTCCATTCAGCCACAAGAGCATTAGTGAAGTCGAGCACTGATGTTGGGCGATTAGGGTTGGCTCGCTGTCGGCGTTCCAATTCATCCCAAAGGTTTTCGATGGGGTTGAGGTCAGGGCTCTGTGCAGGCCAGTCAAGTTCTTCCACACCGATCTCGACAAACCATTTCTGTATGGACCTCACTTTGTGCACGGGGGCATTGTCATGCTGAAACAGAAAAGGGACTTCTCCAAACTATTGCCACAAAGTTGGAAGCACAGAATCGTCTAGAATGTCATTGTATGCTGTAGCTTAAAGATTCTCTTTCACTGGAACTAAGGGGCCTAGTCCAAACCATAAAAAACAGCCCTAGACCATTTCTCCTCCTCCACCAAACTTTACAGATGGCACTATGTATTCGGGCAGATAGCGTTCTCCTGGCATCCACCAAATCCAGATTCTTCCGTCGGACTGTGTGATTCATCACTCCAGAGAACGTGTTTCCACTGCTCCAGAGTCCAATGGTGGCGAGCTTTACACCACTCCAGTCGACGCTTGGCATTGCATTGGTGATCTTAGGCTTGTGTGCGGCTGCTCGGCCATTTCATGAAACTCCCGACGAACAGTTCTTGTGCTGATGTTGTTTCCAGAGGCAGTTTGGAACTTGGTAGTGTGTTGTAACCGAGACAGACGATTTTAACACGCTACGCGCTTCAGTACTCGGCGGTCCTGTTCTGTGAGCTTGTGTGGCCTACCACTTCGCAGCTTCGCTGTTGTTGCTCCTAGACGTTTCCACTTTAACAGCACTTACAGTTGACCGGGGCAGCTCGAACAGGGCAGAAATGACTTGTTGGAAAGGTGGCATCCTATGACGGTGCCACGTTGAAAGTCATTGAGCTCTTTAGCACGGGCCATTCTACTGCCAATGTTTGTCTATGGAAATTGCATGACTGTGTGCTCGATTTTATACACCTGTCAGCAACGGGTGTGGTTAAAATAGCCGAATCCACTAATTTGAAGGGGTGTCCACATACTTACTGGGGACTGAGACAAGGGGGTTGGGAGACACTGTGGCCCCGTCCAATGTCACCCCTGGACAGGGCCAGCCAGGAAGGAGCTCACCCAACCACTGAGGCAGTGGTGTGCTTAGCAGATCTGAAAGAGGCACAACATTATTTGAATGGCAATTCAGTCGACTTGACATTTCAAACATAATTCAGTTTTCTTCATGCTGATGATTTCTACAACTTGAGACAAATAGCAATACGGTAAAAAATACAATAAAACATCATCCGGAATGTAACACAGGTACAGATGACGTGCATGTGGTGGTTTCAAATCATATAATTACTACAGATAGCTAGATTTCCATGCTTTTCCTGAAAATGTTTATCTGATATTATAGCTAGCTAGTTGATGTTGTTCTAGCTAGCTCACCCAAAAGCAGGCTTTTCCCCTCCTCGCTGGTCTGCAGATGTATGACTACATGATCATATTGTGGCTGTGACATTTAACGAACACTAGAACAACAACGAGCTAGCTATATCAGATCAACATTTTCAGGAGAAGCAGCTCATAAAGCAAGCCAATACAGTGAATATCATTGCATTGATATCTAGCCAGCTAATCAAGATATCATCTGAGAGAGCTCAYCTTTTTGTCTCTGTAGCAGTTAGCACTCACCTCGTCTGGGCATTGCATCCACCAGATGAAGGAACTGCACATCTAATCTTCTTCCCCACCCCCTTCCCTACCCCCTCTTGTCTTGATACACTGTTCTCCTCATATCATTATTAGCAAGCTAGCTAACATTAGCCAACTTGAGCAGAGATCTCAGCTTGCTAACTAGCAAAGCCATTCAACTCCACACCAAATATACACAGAGCAAACAATAATTTCCTAATCTAATGTTAGTCTCAACCAATTTACAAGTACATAGCTAGACCTATTGCTCTGTTACACAACGCAAGAACCACTAGATACAGACTAGTCAGAAGGCTCAAATGGTTGCCAAGAGGCCATGTAATGTCAATAGAAAAGAGGCTAGCTAGCTAGCATTGGCTTTGTAGCGGTTAGGCCTATGCCAGGGATGGGCAACTTTGATGGGGCTGGGGGCCACAAAAAAAGTAACTCATCATGAGGGGCCACATTGGCTCGTGGGTCTGCGTACCCACATCTATACAATTTCCTGCAATTCTACACATTTTGCCATAGGGTGGAGGCAAATGTTTGCAGTTTTTAATATGATTACTGATGAACAAATGGGCCCCACCCCAATCGGTAATTTGACGATGCTTACTACAAGTTTAGATAGCTGTCCGCTAGACTAATTTACCAATCTATTTTTTTTAGCTGACATGTGCTGATTGAGTGACTGCTGATGCACAACTACATTTTGAAATTGCACCTTGTGCATTCTATTATTCTAATTCTCAACAGTAAGTTGAGACCACGACAGAGTTCCAAAAAATAAAACATTATTTTATTTTATTGGTCCACGGGTCTACAAAAGGGGGCCTCCAGTTGCCCATCCTAATCCATCTCTCTCTCCATCTTCCCCCACTTTTGTAGGACTTTACATGCATTTAATTTATAAAATTATGCTGAGTCATAATGGCTTCTACTTTTATTAGCTAAATTTGCTAAGGGCTTCTCATTACCGTAATGTCCAATTCTCATTACCATATGGTTGTTTGTTACTGTAATTATAAGTTCAGTTGCAGTAATCATAAAACCTTTCTGATGCATGTACAATGTAACTCCATCACACTATGTGCGCAACAGATACACCGCTAACCAATCAGTGCTAGGTGCATGGACACTTGATTTAAAGGGTAACAACACTCAAAATGGTCTCCTGCTGTGGTTTGAGCCTTGTACCTCTTTCAGCTAGGGGGCACTATTTTATGTTTGGAAAAATAACGTTCCCAAGGTAAACAGACTATTTCTCAGGCCCATATGCTAGAATATGAATATAATTGACAGATTAGGATAGAAAACACTCTAAAGTTTCCAAAACTGTCAAAATATTGTCTGTGAGTATAACAGAACTGATTTTGCAGGCGAAAACCTGAGGAAATCCAACCCGGAAGTGCCTTTTATTTGGAAAAATCCCTGTTCCATTGCCTGCCCCTCCTCCATTTAAAAGGGTATCAACCAGATTCCCTTTCCAATGGCTTCCTCAGGCTGTGACCAGGTTATAGACATAGTTTCAAGCTTTTATTTTGAAAAATGAGTGAGATTTATCAAAACGCGTCAGGTGTCCTTTGATTAGTTCATGCGCCCGAGAGTTGTAGCTCGACATTTTCTTTCTCTGTAGTATTGAATAGTTTACCGTCCGGTTGAAATATTATCGATTATGTATGTTAAAAACAACCTGAGGATTGATTATAAAAAACGTTTGACATGTTTCTACGAACATTACGGATACGTTTTGGAATTTTCGTCTGCCCTTCAGGACCGGAACGAGCATGTGGTTTTCTGAACGTAACGCGCAAACCAAATGGCAGTTTTTGGTTATAAAACTAATCTTTATCGAACAAAAATAACATTTATTGTGTAACTGGGAGTCTCGTGAGTGCAAACATCTGAACATCATCAAAGGTAAGCGATTAATTCTGTTGCTTTTCTGACTTTCGTGACCAAGCTAATTTGCGGCTAGCTGTTCTTACTGTTTTGTCTAGTGATAGATAAACTCACAAACGCTTGGATTGCTTTCGCTGTAAAGCATATTTTCAAAATCTGACATGATAGGTGGATTAACAACACGCTAAACTGTGTTTTGGTATATTTCACTTGTGATTTCATGATTATAAATATTTGTAGTATTTGTTTTGAATTTGGCGCTCTGCAATTCAGCGGTTGTTTATGAAAATGATCCCGCTAAAGGGATCCGTGCGTCAAGAGGTTTTAACACATCCAATTTTCTTTTTTTTCTAATAGAGAAGTGAGATTTTTCTCCCCCACAAGACATGCAATAAGGGGTCTATTCACAGTCCCCAAGTCCAGAACAGAGGCTGGGAGGCGCACAGTATTGTATAGAGCAATGACTACATGGAATTCTCTTCCACCTCAGGTAATTTAGACAAGCAATAAAATCTGTTTAATAAAACAACACCTCAAGGAACAATGTGGACAAACATACACACATACCCACACATTATTCTTATTGTTATTCATAATTTTATTTATTTATTTTCTCTTGTTATTACTTTTTAAAATAGTTTTATTGTTCTTTAGTGTTCTTAGTTAAAATGTTTGTTGCCGTTCCTGTCTATTAGTGTTCTGTATTTTTTCATGTTTTGTGTTGACCCAGGAAGAATAGCTGCTGCTTCTTCAACAGCTAATGGGGTTCCCAACAAAATTATTTTAAAAACTAAAAACCATTTAAGGTTCAGAAAGTATTCATGTCCCTTGACTTATTTCCTAATTTTGCTGTGTTACAGCCAGAATTGAAAATTGATTAAATAGATGTTGCCTTTCACCCATCTACACATAATGTTTTTTTTATTTAACCTTTATTTGACTGGGGCAGCAGGTAGCCTAGTGGTTAGCATGTTGGGCCAGCAACCTTTCGGTTGCTGGATCGAATCCCCGACCTGACAAGGTAAAAATCTGTTGTTCTGCCCCTGAACAAGGCAGTTAACCCACTATTCCCCGGTAGGCCGTCATTGTAAATAAGAATTTGTTCTTAACTGACTTGCCTACTTAAATAAAGGTTAAAAACATTTATAATTAACTAGGCAAGTTAAAAGATTAACACCATTTCATTTCCAGATCTTATTTGGTGCTTATTTTTTGCATTAATTGTTTTGTATATACTGTAGATGTATCTACATGTCACGACTTCCGCCGAAGTTGGTCCCTCACCTTGTTCGGGCGGCGTTCGGCAGTCTACGTCACCGACCTTCTAGCCATCGCTGATCCTCTTTTCATTTTCCATTGGTTTTGTCTTGTCTTCCATCACACCTGGTTCCAATCCCATTCATTACATGTTGTGTATTTAACCCTCTGTTCCCCCTCATGTCCTTGTCGGTGATTGTTTATTGTAAGTGCTTGTGTACGTCTGTCCTGGCGTGCGTTGTGTTATGTACCCATTTATTTTATTATTCTGTTTTGAGTTTATCTTATTTTTACAGGGACAGTGCATATTAATCAACGTTTCAGTAAAAGTGCCGGTTTTAGCCAGCCGGCTAATTTTCAACCGCAGTCCCTGGGCAGGTTATTAAAAACAATTACAATATAGACAATCATTGAGCAGTGAGCACATGCAGAGCAACATAGGACAAGCAAGACATAGCATACAGACAGAGCAACATAGGACAAGCAAGACNTAGCATACAGACAGAGCAACATAGGACAAGCAAGACGTAGCATACAGAAAGAGCAACATAGGACAAGCAAGACGTAGCATACAGACAGAGCAACATAGGACAAGCAAGACGTAGCATACAGACAGAGCAACATAGAACAAAAAGCAGCAAGACACAATTCATAAAAGCAACAAAGTGTTTCCACACCTCACAAGCTACAGACAACAGACAACATGGAAAGCGGCAATACACAGCTAGGGATTATGTTCACAAATCTGATTGACCTTTAGCCATGTCTTCATGCATTTTGTGAAAGTGTGATATGTGGTGCAGTTATGTGTGTCTGATGGCAGTGTATTCCAGACATGGGAAGCTCTCACAGAGAAAGCGGATATATTAAAGGTGCTTTTCCTTTAAGGGAACTATACAGTCACCTCTCATGGCAGACCTTGTGGATCTGCTGCCATATGTTTGGGTTTTCTGTTTAACAAAAATACTGAGTGGATGGGGAGCCAGGCCATTTAGGATCTTGAATACAAGACATGTGTCAGTGTATTGCACAAGATTTTCCCAACTCAGGAGCTCATGCTTTCTGAGGATGTAACAGTGATGATGGCTATTGGGCTTCCTATCAAGCACTTTGAGAGCTTGTTTGTAGACAGACTGAATAGGTTTTGATGTTGTACAGCAAGCTTGGGCCCAACTAGTCAAGCAGTATGTAAAGTGGGGGAGTATCATAGATTTGAAGTACAGTTTTGCTACCTCTGTAGTCAAACAATTTCGTATAAATCGGAAATGAGCTAGGTTGAATTTGGTTATCTGAATGACCTTTTCCACATGCTTTTTAAAAGAGAGGTTGGAATTAAATATGATGCCAAGGTGGGTTTTGTTAATAAACTGCGCCGTTGGAAACAGAGTTATTTCTCTCCTGCGTCTGACTTCTCTGCCGCCAGTTCGCACCCCTTACACTACACAATGAACGGCCTGGGATGTGGACTTAAAGGGATAGTTCACATAAATTACGCATTGATTTCCTTACCCTGTAAGCAGGTCTATGAACGAGATAAGACAGCAATCCATGCCTGGGTTTTGTTTACCCGGTCACTGTCCCAAACTTTTAAGCATTTATAGCACAAAACCTATGTAAATGAAATCCCTGATATTAGCATTTTTCACATTACTTTTCCAAAGCATCTTAAAGTAAGTTTACTGAGTTATACAATCCATTTTTTACACTTTGGAATGATTTGGACATGGACCGTGAAAATGCTTATTTCTGGGATATCCACTTGCATTGAGTTTGTGATATAAATGCTAAGCAAAACCACCCAAAAAATTTTGGGGGTGAACTGTTAGAATCGTAGAAATAGAATGATTATTCTAATTCAATGGTTGGTGTTGTTTGGCATGATAACAAATGACAATCCAGGTAGGATTTATGACAGGGTAGGAACCAAAGTGTTTGGTGTTTCCCAGGGGACCCGAATCATATTTGAATAGCATTTAGACAAAGATTTTAGAATAAGCCTAACTGATTAAGAACATACTGTTGCACAAACAACATGCTGATCTACACCACCACTGGTAGCAACCTGTTAGAGCTAACATTTGCTTTGCCCTAGCTAGTGCATTTAGCAAAATGGGCATTTAGCTAGCCGATTCATATTATTTTAAACACGGGTTGTAACACTGTAGTTAGCCTGAAGTAGTAACACTGTAATCATATTATTGCATTGTAATTGCATACTAATGCAGTTTAGCTGTTTAAGTAATTACACAAGAAGAATAGGGAGGGACTGTGAATATATTTTTTTAAAGAGTGGCTATCATGAAATGTAATTTGATTCATTTCCAAAATTCACAGGTACCAAAAACGAAAGAGAAAGTCTGTGACAGACTTAACTCCTAAATAACATTAAAAAAACATGAAGCACTGGGAGGGAGGGTGAGATGTGGTGGAGCTGGGCAGTGTTGGGGAGTTAATGATTCATTTGTTGTTCTTAATGCTTCAGATGGTTAATTAATATGTTTCAAATGATATGTTTTGCTGCGGTCTCGCATCTACCAAAACATGTATCTCATTACCGAAATGCATCAATGATAAAATATTCCTTGAATAATATTACAGATTTACAAATATTTGAGCTGTGCATAAAATGTGTAATTTGCTCTTTATATTTATGTACTTTAAAAAATATGAATAATAGTTTAAAACAGAAACTATTAAAAACTCCAGGCTATGAACATGCTGCACATTACGGTAATGAGATAACTGAATAAAATGAAAATATACTTAAAATCAAAATAGCGGGGTGAACAGGCAGTGGCTCGGGTGGTTGTTGCTCGGGGGGGGGGGGCACTGCAAATAGTCATTTGTAGCCATTTTACTAGATGTTAAGGAGTCTTACGGCTTGGGGGCAGAAGCTGTTTAGAAGCCTCTTGGACCTAGACTTGGCATTCCGGCACCGCTTGCCGCGCGGTAGCCGAAAGAACAGTCTATGACTAGGGTGGCTGGAGTCTTTGACAATTTTTAGAGTCTTCCTCTGACACCGCCTGGTATAAAGGTCCTGGGCGGCAAGAAACTTGGCCCCAGTGTTTTACTGGGCTGTTCGCACTACCCTCTGTAGTGCCTTGCGGTCGGAGGCTGAGCAGTTGCCATACCAGGCAGTGAGGCAACCAGTCAGGATGCTCTCGATGGTGTAGCTGTACCTTTTGGGGATCTGAGGAACCATGCCAAATATTTTCAGTCTCCTGAGGGAGAATAGGTTTTGTTGTGCCCTCTTCACGACAGTCTGGTGTGCTTGGACCATGTTAGTTTGTTGGTGATGTGGACATCAAGGAACTTGAAGCTCTCAACGTGCTCCACTGCAGCCCTGTCGATGAGAATGGGAGCGTGCTTGGTCCTCTTTTTCCTGTAGTCCACAATCATCTCATTTGTCTTGATCATGTTGAGGGAGAGGTTGTTGTCCTGGCACCACACGGCCAGGTCTCTGTCCTCCTCCCTATAGTCTATCTCGTCGTTGTCGGTGATCAGGCCTACTACTGTTGTGTCGTCAGCAAACTTAATGGTGTTGGAGTCATGTTTGGCCATGCAGTCGTGGGTGAACAGGGAGTACAGGAGGGGACTAAGTACACACCCCCGAGGGGCCCCTGTGTTGAGGATCAGCGTGGCAGACGTGTCGTTGCCTACCCTTATCACCTGGGAGCGGCCCGTCAGGAAGTCCAGGATCCAGTTGCAGAGGGAGGTGTTTAGTCCCAGGGTCCTTAGCTTAGTGATGAGCTTTGAGGGCACTATGGTATTGAACGCTGAGCTGTAGTCAATGAACAGCATTCTCACATAGGTGTTCCTTTTGTCCAGGTGGGAAAGGGCGGTGTGGAGTGCGATTGAGATTGCATGCCAATTGCATGCTCCCTCAAAATCTGTGGAATTGAGTTGTGTGACAAAACTGCACATTTTTGAGTGACCTTTTTTGTCCCCCAGCACAAGGTGCACTTGTGTAATAATCATGCTGTTCAATCAGCTTCTTGATATGCCACACCTGTCAGGTAGATGGCTTATCTTGGCAAAGGAGAAATGCTCACTAACAGGGATGTAAGCAAATTTGTGCACAACATTTGAGAGAAATAAGCTTTTTGTGCTCATGGAAAATGTCTGTATAGGTTATGTTAAACTTGACAAAAAAAAGAATATATAAAACAGATCAGATTCGTTAGATGCATTTGATATTGAAACTTCATGTTGTGTTTGTGTCTTTCAGGTTGGTGTATTGGGGCAGCCTGTTCTGTCCTCTATATTTCAAACCAAAGCAAGGCAATGTTTAAAGCTCACTATGGATCTACAAACAGGTTAGCCTCTATAAAGTCTTTGGATGTATTTGCAGTGTGATGATGGTGTGTTCTGTGTTATTCCTTTGTCTATCCAAAACTAACTGAATGGTGAATGAATGTATTTACAGTCAATTAATAAATCAATCAATACATTTAGATTATTGTGTCTTCTGTATAATTCCTTTGTATTTTCCAATACTGAATGGTGAATGAATGTATTCACAGTCAATCAATCAATACAGTACACTATATATACAAAAGTATGTGGACACCCGTTCAAATTAGTGGATTCGGCTATTTCAGCCATATCCGTTGCTGACAGGTGTATAAAATCGAGCACACAGCCATGCAATCTCCATAAACAAACATTGTCAGTAGAATGACCTTACTGAGGAGCTCAATGACTTTCAACATGGCACCATCATAGGATGCCACCTTTCCAACAAGTGGTAGGCTACACAAGCTCTCAGAACGGGACCGCCGAGTGTTGAAATGCATATCGCGTAAAAATTGTCTGTCCTCTGTTGCAACACACACCACTGAGTGGAAGCAACGTCAGCACAAGAACTGTTCGTCGGGAGCTTCCTGAAATGGGTTTCCATGGCCGAGCAGCCACACACAAGCCTAAGATCACCATGCGCAATGCCAAGTGTCGGCTGGAGTGGTGTAAAGCCATTGGACTCTGGAGCAGTGGAAACGCGTTCTCTGTAGTGATGAATCCTGCTTTACAATCAGGCTGTCCAACAGACAAATCTGGGTTTGGCAGATGCCAAGAAAACACTACCTGTCCCAATTGTAAAGTTTGGTGGAGGAGGAATAATGGTCTGGGGCTGTTTTTCAAGGTTCGGGCTAGTCCCCTTAGTTCCAGTGAAGGGAAATCTTAACGCTACAGCATACAATGATATTCCAGACGATTCTGTGCTTCCAACTTTGTGGCAATAGTTTGGGGAAGGGCCTTTTCCTGTTTCAGCATGACAATGCCCCGTGCACAAAGCGAGGTCCTAACCTCAACCCCATCAAACACCTTTGGGATGAATTGGAACGCCGACTGCAAGCCAGGCCTAATCGCCCAACACCAGTGCCTGACCTCACTAATGCTCTTATGGCTGAATGGAAGCAAGTCCACGCAGCAATGTTCCAACATCTAGTGGAAAGCCTTCCCAGAAGAGTGGAGGCTGTTAATGCAGCAAAGGGAGGAACAACTCCATACTTATGCCCATGATTTTGGAATGAGATGTTCGACGAGCAGGCCATACTTTTGGCCATGTAGTCATTTTGTCTTCTTTTTGTATGTGAGAATAGAAGTGGTTTCTTAGGAGGGGAAGGAACATGTTTATTTTCCATTCTGTATTTTTGAACAAAATTCAACTCCAGTTTCACTGGGATAAGCTACAAATAATAATTGTGGGGTAGGCCACATGTTATAAAGATGCTTATAGCTCTTAAACTGAATTCTGTTGTCAGCATGTTTCCACTGTCCATATCTGCCTACACCTTTAACACCATAGACAAAATGATTACTCAGTTTATTTGAACTATTAAAATGGCAAGGGTGAACCTATCACAACTCCGGAAATGACCCAGATGTAGACACAGGAGGTAGATAGTCACATTTATTATACAAGGGGACAGGCAGAGGTCAGTAATCCAGGGCAGAGTCAATGACAGAACAGCATGCTCAGGGTCAGGGCAGGCAGAATGGTCAGAACCGGGAAGACTAGAAAACAGCAACTAGAAAGACTCGGAAAAACAGGAAAACAAGCTGGTAAAACTTGACGAAAACAAGATGAACTGGCAACAGACAACAGAAAACACTGGTATCAATACACAGGGGATAATAGGCACAAATGGGTGACACCTGGTGGGGGGTGGAGACTAGTACAAGACAAGTGAAACAGATCAGGGCACGACAGAACCTTCAGGCAAAGACTTAGATGAGAGGATTAAAGCTCCCTGACATGTAATTATATCAAGAAGCCTTTATAACTGCCCAAATAGGCTTTCTTTCTTAATAACTCCAATAGGCCAATTTGGGTTGACACGGAAGAAGAATGTAATGCCCCATTTGGAGCATCATACTATCTGAGTCAACACTTAAATGTGGGACTGCAGAATCCCATAATGTCCCATACTAAGAAATATGGCGTCAGATAAATAAGAGAGAGACATCTTCACCTTTCCTGACAAGCTCTGCTTCATAATGGAACAACCATAACTACAAATTAGGAGGACAGGTGGTTTGTCTAGAAAGAGTGGTATGGGTTTTGTTTTAGCCTCAACACTAATACATTTCACTTTTGCTTTTAGTGTCAACTTGAGAGTGGCTGTGGAAGACTGGTCCCTTAATGATGTCTGCAAGTGGCTGAGTAGCAATGACCGCCATGATTCTATCCCATCATTCCAAGGTTCACAATTTGTCTGAAGAATGCCAACTCTATTCAATTGTCCACTTTGCAGAAAACATACTTTATCTGTGTCCAGACTACTCACACATCCGGACATAAACAAATTGATGTTTCAGCGCCTATCGGTCACACATCTGCCGAAACCACAGAGAGCTTTTAAGCTCCAACTTAGATGAGAATTGGCCTCATGATGAATTTGAAACTGATCCCATTGAAGATGACGTGAGCGATATAGAGAGTCTGCCAGAGGCCGAACATGTTCAAGCCAGAGATCAACACCGAGCAGCTAATTGAAGGTCTCAAAAATAATATGTATTTTTATTTTGAAAATCAGGGTAGAACGCTGAGAATGCTAATTATTGACTAGAGATCAGCACTCAACACCATAGTGCCCTCAAAGCGCATCACTAAGCTAAGGACCCTGGGACTAAACACCTCCCTCTGCAACTGGATCCTGGACTTCCTGACGGGCCGCCCCCAGGTGGTAAGGGTAGGTAACAACACATCCACCATGCTGATCCTCAACACCGGGGCCCCTCAGGGGTGTGTGCTCAGTCCCCTCCTGTACTCCCTGTTCACTCATGACTGATGGCCAGGCACGACTCCAACACCATCATTAAGTTTGCCGATGACACAACAGTGGTAGGCCTGATCACCGACAATGATGAGACAGCCTATAGGGAGGAGGTCAGAGACCTGGCCGTGTGGTGCCAGGACAACCTCTCCCTCAATTTGATCAAGACAAAGGAGATGATTGTGGACTACGGGAAAAAGAGAACCGAGCTCGCCCCCATTCTCATCAACGGGGCTGTAGTGGAGCATGTTGAGAGCTTCAAGTTCTTTGGTGTCCACATCAAAAATAAACTATCATGGTCCAAACACACCAAGACAGTTGTGAAGAGGGCACGACGAAGCCTATTCCCCCTCAGGAGACTGAAAAGATTTGGCATGGGTCCTCAGATCCTCAAAAAGTTCTACAGCTGCACCATTGAGAGCATCCTGACTGGTTGCATCACTGCCTGGTATGGCAACTGCTCGGCCTCCGACCGCAAGGGTAGTGCGTACGGCCCAGTACATCACTGGGGCCAAGCTCCCTGCCATCCAGGACCTTTATACCAGGCGGTGTCAGAGGAAGACCCTAAAAATTGTCAAAGACTCCAGCTACCCTAGTCATAGACGACAAGCGGTACAGGAGTACCAAGTCTAGGTCCAAAAGACAGCTTCTACCCCCAAGCCATAAGACTCCAGAACAGCTAATCAAATGGCTACCCAGACTATTTACATTGCACCCCCTCTTTTACACTGCTGCTACTCTGTTTATTATCTATGCATAGTCACTTTAACTCTACCTACATGTACATATTACCTCAATTACCTTGACAAACCGGTGGCCCAGCACAGAGAGACAGAGATTGTAACGTTCTTTGTTTCACGGAAATGTGGCTCACTCGAGACACGCTATCGGAGTCGGTACAGCCACCTGGTTTCTTCACGCATTGCGCCAACAGAAACAAACATCTCTCTGGTAAGAAGAAGGGCGGGGGCGTATGTCTCATGATTAACGAGACATGGTGTGATCATAACGACATACAGGAACTCAAGTCCTTTTGTTCACCTGACCTAGAATTCCTTACAATCAAATGTTGACCGCATTATCTACCAAGAGAATTCTCTTCGATTATAATCACAGCCGTATATATCCCCCTCAAGCAGACACATCGATGGCTCTGAATGAACTTCATTGGACTCTATGTAAACTGGAAACCACATATCCTGAGGCTGCATTCATTGTAGCTGGGGATTGTAACAAGGCTAATCTGAAAACAAGACTCCCTAAATTTTATCAGCATATCAAATGCGCTACCCGGGTGGAAAAAACCCTGGACCATTGTTACTCTAACTTCCGCGACGCATACAAAGCCCTGTCCCGCCCTCCTTTCGGAAAATCTGACCACAACTCCATTTTGTTGCTCCCAGCCTATAGACAGAAACTAAAACAGGAAACGCCCATGCTCAGGTCTGTTCAACGCTGGTCAGACTAATCTGATTCCACACTTCAAGATTGCTTCGATCACGTGGACTGGGATATGTTCCGCATAGCGTTGGAACACAACATTGATGAATACGCTGATTCGGTGAGCGAGTTTATTAGCAAGTGTATCGGTGATGTTGTACCCACAGCAACTATTAAAACATTCCCCAACCAGAAACCGTGGATTGATGGCAGCATTCGTGCAAAACTGAAAGTGCGAACCACTGCTTTTAATCAGGGCAAGGCTACCGGTAACATGACCGAATACAAACAGTGTAGCTATTCCCTCCGCAAGGCAATCAAACAAGCTAAGCGTCAGTATAGAGACAAAGTAGAGTCGCAATCCAACGGCTCAGACACGAGAGGTATGTGGGTCTACAGTCAATCACGGACTACAAAAAGAAAACCAGCCCCGTCGCGGACCACGATGTACTGCTCCCAGACAAACTAAACAACTTCTTTGCTCGCTTTGAGGTCAATACAGTGCCAACGACACGGCCCGCTACCAAAACCTGCGGGCTCTCGTTCACCGCAGCCAACGTGAGTAAAGCATTTAAACGTGTTAACCATCACAAGGCTGCCGGCCCAGACGGCATCCCTAGCCGCGTCCTCAGAGCATGCGCAGACCAGCTGGCTGGTGCGTTTACAGACATATTCAATCAATCCTTATCCCAGTCTGCTGTTCCCACATGCTTCAAGAGGGCCACCATTGTTCCTGTTCCCAAGAAAGCTAAGGTAACTGAGCTCAATGACTATTGCCCCGTAGCACTCACCTCCGTCATCATGAAGTGCTTTGAGAGACTAGTCAAGGATCATATCACCTCCACCTTATCTGACACCCTAGACCCACTCTAATTTGCTTACTGCCCCAATAGGTCCACAGACAATGCAATCGCAATCACTCTGCACACTGCCCTAACCCACCTGGACAAGAGAAATACCTATGTTAGAATGCTGTTCATCGATTACAGCTCAGCATTTAACACCATAGTATCCTCCAAACTTGTCAAGAGTTTCGGGGTCTCGGGGTCGAGACCCGCCCTGTGCAACTAGGTCCTGGACTCCTTGACGGGCTGCCCCCAGGTGGTGAGGGAAGGAACCATCTCCACCCTGCTGATCCTCAACACTGGGGCTCCACAAGGGTGCGTTCTCAGCCCTCTCCTGTACTCCCTGTTCACCCATGACTGCGTGACCATGCACGCCTCCAACTCAATCATCAAGTTTGCAGACGACACTACAGTGGTAGGCCTGATTACCAACAACAACGAGTTGGCCTACAGGGAGAAGGTGAGGGCCCTCGGAGTGTGGTGTCAGGAAAATAACCTCACACTCAATGTCAACAAAACAAAGGAGATGATCGTGGACTTCAGGAAACAGCAGATGGTGCAACCCCCTATCCACATCGACGGAACAGTAGTGGAGAAGGTGGAAAGTTTTAAGTTCCTCGCGTACACATCACGGACAAAGTGAAATGGTCCACCCACACACACAGCGTGGTGAAGAAGCCTCAGGAGGCTGAAGAAATTTGGCTTGTCACCAAAAACAGTAACAAACCTTTACAGATGTACAATCGAGAGCATCCTGTCGGGCTGTTTCACCGCCTGGTACGGCAACTGCTCCGCCCACAACCGTTAGGCTCTCCAGAGGGTAGTGAGGTCTGCACAACGCATTACCGGGGGCAAACTACCTGCCCTCCAGGACACCTACACCACCCGATTTTGCGCAACTACGTAACTAAACTGAATGCAGGTATCGACACACGTGTTGCAGACGGTGTGATTGTGTCGTCTGTGGACCTATTGGGGCGGTAAGCAAATTGGAGTGGGTCTAGAGTGTCAGGTAGGGTGGAGGTGATATGGTCCTTGACTAGTCTCTCAAAGCACTTCATGATGACGGAAGTGAGTGCTACGGGAGATCAGATCCTGAAAAGGTTTTACAGCTGCACCATCTGGAGCATCCTGACGGGTTGCATCACTGACACCGCCTGGTATAGAGGTCCTGGATGGCAGGAAGCTTGGCCCCAGTGAAGTACTGGACCTACATGTACATATTACCTCAATACCGGTGCCCCCGCATATTGACTCTGTACCAGTACCCCCTGTATATATTTACTGCTGCTCTTTAATTATTTGTTATTCTTAATCTCTTTTTTTGTATTTTCTTAAAACTGCATTGTTGGTTAAGGGCTTGTAAGTAAGCATTTCACTGTAAGGTCTACACTTGCTGTATTCGGCGCATGTGACAAATAAGATTTGATTTGATTAAAAAGGGATTTTAAACCAACTTTGGGAAAAGTTAGTCATAATGAACATTCTGTAAAAGTACATCTGATGTCACATAGGGGTTATTAACTAGAGAGCCCTTTAGCTTGCTAGTGTAACGGATGTGAAATGGCTAGCTAGTTAGCGGGTACGCGCTAATAGCGTTTCAATCAGTTACGTCACTTGCTCTGAAACCTAGAAGTAGTGGTTCCCCTTGCTCTGCAAGGGCCGCGGCCTTTGTGGAGCGATGGGTAACGATGCTTCGTGGGCGACCGTTATTGATGTGTGCAGAGGGTCCCTGGTTCGCGCCCGGGTCGGGGCGAGGGGACGCCGTAAAGTTATACTGTTACACTAGGTTGCACATAAAATATATCTAATATCAATCAATTATGGTATCAAAGGCTTTAAAAATGTACTAGAATGTAGCTTACCAGAGACAAATCGCCAGGCGTTAAACTGGGCTGATGGACTCCCGGTAGTTGTTATCCATCCAGGCGATCCTGGCTCCAACCATCTGGAGCAGGTGATCGAACTGGCTTCGGCCCAGATGACAGTAACTTCGGAATTCCTACCATCTCTGGACCCACACAGACATGCTGCAAGGCAAACGCAGCGTTCCATTGGAAATTAATGTAGTTCGGGTGTACCAAAAACGCTAAAGACACAGTCGGTGTGTTCATAGCGCTAGATTTGTTGAATGGGAGTGAGGAGTGTTTTGATATTTATTTAAACCAAATTCTTATTCACAATGATGGCCTACCAAAAGGCAAAAGGCCTACTGCGGGGACGAGGGCCTGGGTTTAAAAATAAAAAATAAATACAATATAAATATAGGACAAAACACACATCACAACAAGAGAGACAAAGCAACACTACATAAAGAGAGACCTAAGACACCAACATAGCAAGGCAGCAACACATAACACAGAATTGTAGCAACAACATAACAACATGGTAGCAACACAACATAACAACAACATGGTAGCAGCACAAAACATGGTACAAACATTATTGGGCACAGACAACAGCACAAAGGGCAAGAAGGTAGAGACATCAATACATCACGCAAAGCAGCCACAACTGTCAGTAAGAGTGTCCATGATTGAGTCTTTGAATGAAGAGATTGAGATACAACTGTCCAGTTTGAGTGTTTGTTGCAGCTTGTTCCAGTCGCTAGCTGCAGCGAACTGAAAAGAGAGACCCAGGGATGTGTGTGTTTTGGGGACCTTTAACAGAATGTGACTGGCAGAACGGGTGTTGTATGTGGAGGATGAGGGCTGCAGTAGATATCTCAGATAGGGGGGAGTGAGGCCTAAGAGGGTTTTATAAATAAGCGTCAACCAGTGTGTCTTGTGACAGGTATACAGAGATGACCAGTTTACAGAGGAGTATAGAGTGCAGTGATGTGTCCTATAAGGAGCATTGGTGCCAAATCTGATGGATTTTCTGACTTAAAACACTGCACTCTTTGAGAGAGATAGTTAGCAAACCAGGCCAAAGACCCCTCAGAGACACCAATACTCCTTAGCCGGCCCACAAGAATGGAATGGTCTACCGTATCAAAAGCTTTGGCCAAGTCAATAAAAATAGCAGCACAATATTGCTTAAAATTAAGGGCAATTGTGACATCATTGGGGACCTTTAAGGTAGCAGTGACACATCCATAACCTGAGCGGAAACCAGATTGCATATCCGAGAGAATACTATAGACATCAAGAAAGCCAGTCAGTTGATTATTAACACGTTTTTCCAACACTTTTGATGAACAGGGCAAAATAGAAATAGGCCTATAACAGTTAGGATCAGCTTGATCTCCCCCTTTAAATAAAGGACAAACCGTGGCTGTCTTCCAAGCAATGGAAACCTCCCCAGAAAGGAGAGACAGGTTAAAAAGGTTGTAGATAGGCTTGGTGATGATAGGGGCAGCAACCTTAAAGAAGAACAGGTCTAACCCATCTGAACCAGATGTTTTTTGGGGGTCAAGTTTAAGGAGCTCCTTTAGCACCTCGGCCTCAGTGACTGCCTGCAGGGAGAAACTTTGTAGCGTGGCAGGGGAAAAAGAGGGAGAAGCATGGGGGATAGTCGCATTAGAAGGGGTGGGAGATGAGGAAATGTTGGACAGGCAAGGAGGCATGGCTGAGTCAAATAGGAATCCTGACTTAATGAAGTGGTGATTAGAGCTCAGCCATGTGCTTCTTGTCAGTAACAACCACATCATCAACATTAAGGGAGATGGGCAGCTGTGAGGAGGAGGGTTTATTCTCCAGGTCTTTAACCGTTTTCCAGAACTTCTTGGGGTTAGACACACAGAGAGAGAACCGCTCCTTAAAGTAACTAACTTTGGCCTTCCGGATAGCCTGAGTGCACTTATTTCTCATTTACCCGAACGATAGCCAGTCAGCCTGAGTATGCGTGTGCCGAGCCTTTCGCCAAATGCAATTCTTGAGGTGGAGTAACTCTGCAAGATCACGGTCGAACCAGGGGCTGAACCTGTTTTTAATTCTCATTTTCTTTATGGGGGTGTGTTTGTTAACAATACCACTGGAAAATATTGAAAAAAGAAGGTCCAAGCGTCTTGGACAGAGGGGATCAAGCTGATTCTATACCATTTTACAGAGACCAGTTCATGAAGGAAGGCTTGCTCATTAGTTTTTTAGCAAGTGTCTATGACATATCAGGACAGGTTGTTTCACTGTGAAGCCATTACGAACAAGGGCTGTAAAACAGTGATCACTAAGGTCATTGCAGAAAATACCATAAAAGGTAATACATATTATAAAAATCTCAACAGCCATGATACTGTCATTCAAATGGTCAGAATTGGTTATGCATGCCAACACATTAGGCCAGAATTAAGAGTAGGCAAAGTCGTCGTGTCAGGCGAAATGTATAGCTATCAAACGTTTTACCATTGCAACATTTGATGTAGGCTACAGTCACATTCACCGTGGGAGTGCTTCGAGTTCACAGGTGGCGATGCCTCATCGCGATTGGTTATTCCCCACTGTTTGTAACACTGTCATTGAGTGTCATCACTATCTTTCCTTTGCTTTACCTCAAACCGTCACGATTACCAGCTGAGAAACTTTTATGAGTTGATTTTACTCCTGATTCAGAGTTTGTCTGAGCGGTGTCTTAACACCATCCTAAAACATACTCTGAGCTGTGAGTTGTTGTCTTAAAACAGGTTAACAGGACCTTTTATCTAGCCTAGTATACCCATATTTTATTTTTGCAAAAAAAGTAGTGTGTATTTCCAGTATTTTGCTAACGTTACACTGCGACATAGAACATAAATATGAACTACTGAAACCCCTACTTAGATGTGAGTTAAATGCAACTACCACTATACCACTAGTTAAATTACTAGCTAGTTGCACTACGTGTGTAGTTCCTCGCCAACATTTCTGACAGATTTTGGTGCGGAAACTGTAGAAGATGTAATTTAAAACCCTTCGCCGACACACGTCGGATTTGGGCACGGAAAGAGCCTCGTCTGCTGCATCTTAAGGGGGGGGTTAAACATTTTGGAGAAAGACATTTTTTACTTAGTGCTGACGCGGACTGGGAGCTGGAGCAGCCGACTGGACTGTAAACTCCACCATGTTTCTTTGGGTTTTAGTCTTAGTGGCCTTCGTTTCCAGAACAGAATGTTATTTTTCGGAGGAAAAATATCAAGAAGAATCGAAAATTCAGCAGCCAACGATTATTATTGCGATCATTGCTCGGAACGCGGCGCATTCTTTGCCATACTACCTCGGAGCGTTGGAGAGGCTGAACTATCCCAAAAACCGCATCTCAGTATGGTAAGTGGCAGCCATCCCGCCAGCGCTGTTTCCCCGGACGCTATTTGTTCGAATGTCCATTTATCAAACTCGCGGGCGATCAAAGGTCAGTCGCATTTAGTTTAGATTAAAAATACCAACCCTCTTCTCCCCAGTTCCCACAATCCCTTTAGAACCTTCGACCGTCACCCGAGATATAACATAATGAGTGTAACTTTGTTTTCCAAGTTTGTCTCTAATGCAGAGTTTATGAAAGTTAAATTGTAGGCTAGGCCGACTGTTGCACTGCATTATGCAATTATATGGTTTTCATTATAATAGCCTATACTTTACACTACAGTCTGCATGTTACTGTATGCTTTGCACAGATGACATGTCCACGTGATTCCTCTGTAGCCCTAATGGGATTTCCTCTTGTGCACATTATGTTTTTCATACGGAATCTTTCTGCATATTCATGATCAACTCTTCATTAGGGCAAACGATGTGCGTGTCTTTTCTCGATTGCACGTGTAATGTTACCGCATTGGTTGATCCGATTTGCAGTGTCTTTGATTCCTACTTGTGTTGTGCTTGTATGCAAACCAAGTGGTCACGTTATACACGGACTCCTGTATAAGTGCCAGACAGTGTGTCTTTATTCCCATGTCTGCAGGGCAGCTACAGATCACAATGCTGACAACACTACAGCGGTTCTGAAAGAATGGCTGACTGTCATGCAAAAGTTCTATCACTATGTGGAGTGGAGGCCCATGGAGCATCCTACGTAAGTTCGGTTTCTGTTCAGCGTTACCTTGTATTTTCCAAAAGTGTGTGTGTGTGTGATTGGAGACCTGTAGAGCATCCTTCACGAGTTCTGTTCAGCATTATCATGAGTTCCACATTGTCATCCAAAAAGCGTGTGTTGTCGATACAGTTGTGCACCTCCCAAAACCAAAGGCCAAGGGCTTAAAAACATCTGGTCAATATCAGCCCCTGCTTTGTTGTATAATCTTACCAGCACACCCAGACTGTAATATAAAAAATGCTGTTTAAGGAATGTAACTTTAAAAAAGGATGAAGAGAAAAGAGCGCTTCAAAAACAATGTTAGGTGTTTACAGATACTGATACACAGTGCTAGCCTACCTCAGGGAACTTCTAATTTTATCTCTCTACGTACACTATATATACACACACACACACACACAACAGTATGTGGACACCCCTTCAAATGAGTGGATTTGGCCATTTCAGCCACACCGGTTGCTGACAGGTGTATAACATCGAGCACACAGCCATGCAATCTCCATAGACAAACATTGGCAGTAGAATGGCCTTACTGAAGAGCTCAGTGACTTTCAACGTGGCACCGTCATAGATTGCCACCTTTCCAACAAGTCAGCTTTTCTGCCCTGCTAGAGCTGCCCGGGTCAACTGTAAGTGCTGTTATTGCGAAGTGGAAATGTCTAGGAACAACGGCTCAGCCGCGAAGTGATAGGACACACAAGCTCACAGAAGGGGACCCCCAAGTGCTGAAGCATGTAGCGTGTAAAAATGGTCTTTCCTCGGTTGTAACACTCACTACCGAGTTCCAAACGGTCTCTGGAAGCAATGTCAGCACAAGAACTGTTCGTCGGGAGCTTCATGAAATAGGTTTCCATTGCCAAGCAGCCACACACAAGCCTAAGATCACAATGTGCAAGGCCTCCCGAGTGGCGCAGCGGTCTAAGTCACTGCATCGCAGTGCTTGAGGCGTCACTACAGACCCGGGTTCGATCCCAGGCTGTGTCACAACTGGCCGTGACCGGGAGTTCCATAGGGCGGCGCACAATTGGTCCAGCGTCGTCAGGGTTAGGGGAGGGTTTGGCCGGGGATGGTGGCTTTATTTGGCTCATTGCGCTCTAGCGACTCCTCGTGGCGGGCCGGGCGCCTGCAGGCTGACCTTGATCGTCAGTTGCACAGCATTTCCTCCGACACATTGGTGCAGCTGGCTTCCGGGTTAAGCGGGCGGGTGTTAAGGAGCGCAATTTTGGTGAGTCATGTTTCGGAGGATGCAAGACTCGACCTTCTCTCCCGAGCCCGAATTGCAGCGATGAGACAAGATCGTAATTGAAATTGGGAAAAAAGGGATGTAAAAAAAACATTACAATGCACAGTGCCAAGTGTCGGCTGAAGTGGTGTAAAGCTTGGACTCTGGAGCAGTGGAAATGCATTCTCTGGAGTGATGAATCACGCTTCACCATCTGGCAGTCCGACGGAAGAATCTGGGTTTGGCGGATGTCAGGAGTATGCTACCTGCCTCAATGCATAATGCCAACTGTAAAGTTTGGTGGAGGAATAGTGGGCTGGGGTTGTTTTTCATGGTTCGATCTAGGCCCCTTAGTTCCAGTGAAGGGAAACCTTTACGCTACAGCATACGATGATATTCTAGACGATTCTGTGCTGCCAACTTTGTGGCAACAGTTTGGGGAAGGCCCTTCAAGGGTCATACAGAAATGGTTTGTCGAGATCAGTGTGGAAGAACTTGACTGGCCTGCACAGAGCCCTGACCTCAACCCCATCAAACACCTTTGGGAGGAATTGGAACACCGACTGCGAGTCAGGCCTAACCCCCCAACATCAGTGCCCGACATCACTAATACTCTTGTGGCTGAATGGAAGCAAGTTTCCGCAAATTTGATTTGATACTGTAGCACGTGTGTGTGTGCATTTGATTGATTGTGTGTGTCTTGTTCTGCCTGTGCAGGTCCTACCCAGGAGAGATGGGGCCTAAATACTGGAGCAACGGCAGATATGAATACCTGATGAAACTCAAACAGGCTGCTCTCAACTTCGCCAAGCAACGCTGGGCTGACTACATACTGGTACAGTCCCAACTCTCTACTCTGTCCGCTGACTAGAAGTTCTAGGTTTAATCGCATGAGTTTATCCACTGCCTAGAAGTAGAAATCAAGGGTTGTTGGGGTCAATTCTATTTCAATTCAGGAAGTAAACAAAAATTGCAAATCATTGGTTTTCAATAACCCTGCCTCTCTATCAAGATCATCACTGACTCTTTACTCGAACTTAAACACTCGCAAAAAACACACTCTCTCATACTACTCCAGTATGCAGACACAGACAACATCTTGACCAACCCAGAGACCCTCAACCTCCTGATAGCAGAGAACAAGTCTGTGGTCGCCCCCATGTTGGACTCCCAGGGAGCCTACTCTAACTACTGGTGCGGCATCACGCCACAGGTAAGAGAGCGTGTGCGCGCTTGGGTATGTGTCTGATTTACAAACGCCCGTGTGAAAATGAAATGTGTATAATATTGCACACTGGGTTTTGTTTGAATGAAAGATTGATCTGTGTGTCTGTACTCAGGGTTACTACCGGCGTACGGCTGAGTATTTCCCCACCAGACACCGCCACCGGCTGGGCTGCTACCCGGTGCCCATGGTCCACTCTACCTTCCTGCTGGACATGAGGAAGACGGGCATGAAGAAGCTGGCCTTCCACCCCCCTCACCAGGACTATTCCTGGCCCTTCGATGACATCATCGTCTTCGCCTTCTCCTGCCGCGTCTCAGGTAGGGGCCGACAGTACAGCATGTACACACACACTTTCTCTCGCTCGCTCTAGTAACATATAAATCGCAAACGTCAGCGAGTTCAAAGTACGAGGCCAGTTGGTTACGTTCACATGTTGCTGGTACTCCATGTCGACATTAGCTGTTTGATGAGAGTTGACTGTGCGATTCCAGAGGTGCAGATGTACCTGTGCAACAAGGTGAGGTATGGGTACCTGAACGTCCCAGCCAAGCCTCACCACACCATAGAGGACGACAGCATCAACTTCAGCCACCTCATCCTGGAGGCCATGAGTAAGAAACTTTATCATATTCTAAAGTTATTTGAGAGTAGGTGCTATATTCTATAACTATTAGATGTGTATTAATAACAGCTCTGTTCTCTTTCCAGTTGACGGTCCCTCCATGGCCCCCTCCAAATATGTCAGCCTCTTCCCCAAACGGAGAGACCTCATGGGCTTTGATGAGGTGACAGAAGCCAGGGGCGCCCAAACCTCTCAAGGACTAGAGTAGATCAAATAAGTAGAACTGGTTTGGGGGGAAACTGCTGTAGACGAATGGTGTCCTACTCGCTCACTCAATCTATGGATCATTGTGTCTTAGTTGACCTCTGACCCTGACTCTCCATTAATGTAGGTGTACCTGATCAACCTGCGTCGGCGTCAGGACCGTAGGGACAGGATGCTGTACTCTCTCAACGAGCTGGAGATAGACGTCAAGGTGGTGGACGCCATAGATGGAGGGTGAGAATTAGCCTGATAATTCAGACTGAATCATTCTTAACAGAGCTGAATTCAGTCTGATTTCTAGGCTGGGTGAGGATGCAAAGCTTGGCAGAGCTATAGCACTGAGGGATATGTGCTTACAAGAGAAAGACGGACACTGTGTATATCTTACAGAGCGCTGAACAGCAGTGATATAAAGATCCTTGGAGTGGACATACTACCTGGTTACTATGACCCATTCTCTCGCCGCACCCTGACCAAAGGAGAGGTGGGATGCTTCCTCAGCCACTATTACATCTGGAAGGAGGTGAGGATCAGACGCACACGGACGCACTTGCACAAATATAAATCCACAACAAGAAACCAAAAATGGTTGCTCGAACAGAACGGGGAACTAACAAACAGTCACTAACAACAACCTAAATCAAACAGGTGGAGTTGTAGGAGGGCTTCTCAGACACTCATGGGGGTGTCCACTGAATGTTGACTAGCAACAAGAATGACAATTTATGACTAAATGACAATGTACTAAATGTAACTGAAAGTGAGACCTAAAACACACCCACCATGTGTGCCCACAAAATTCGCCCCAGACAAGGCAAACCAAAATAAAAACCCACTCCAACTTATAATATGGAGTTAAGTGGCGCAAACTAAACCAAGACAGAAAGGCTTTGTTTATCAACTTAGACACAAAGCTATAAAAAGGTGCAGCTCTTCCAACATCTCTCATGCCAACTGGAGCATCGGACCAGCCGCTCTTAAATATCACCTGGCTAACGAGATGACAAGCCAGCACAGGTGTAACACATACTGACTGACAAGGTGACACCAATCAGTGCTAATGTCCAACCTCGAAATATAAATGGAAAAGACAAAGCCTGTAATACCTTCCCACATATTTTTGTTGGATGAGTTTGCTCACAACCAACAGAAAATATTCCATTTCACAAAATGGTCAACTTAAATGCGTTGCTACCTAAATGTTAATTGGTGGTCTCTCATACAAGACAAAACAGCCACTTATTTATATATATATACATATACACACTACCGTTCAAAAGTTTGGGGTCACTTAGAAATGTCCTTGTTTATGAAAGAAAAGCAAAAAAAAAGTGTCCATTAAAATAACATGAAATTGATCAGAAATACAGTGTAGACATTGTTAATGTTGTAAATGACTATTGTAGCTGAAAATGGCAGATTTTTTTATGGAATATCTACATAGGTGTACAGAGGCCCATTATCAGCAACCATCACTCCTGTGTTCCAATGGCGTTGTGTTAGCTAATCCAAGTTTATCCTTTTAAAAGGCTCATTGATCATTAGAAAACCCTTTTGCAATTATGTTAGCACAGCTGAAAAATTTTGTTCTGATTTAAAGAAGCAATAAAACTGTCCTTCTTTAGACTAGTTGAGTATCTGGAGCATCAGCATTTGTGAGTTCGATTACAGGCTCAAAATGGCCAGAAACAGCTAACTTTCTTCTGAAACTCGTCAGTCTATTCTTGCTCTGAGAAATGAAGGCTATTCCATGTGAGAAATTGCCAAGAAACTGAAGATCTCGTACAACTCGGTGTACTACTCCCTTCACAGAACAGAGCCAACTGGCTCTAACCAGAATAGAAAGAGTGGGAGGCCCGGTGCACAACTGAGCAAGAGGACAAGTACATTAGAGTGTCTAGTTTGAGAAACAGATGCCTCACAAGTCCTCAACTGGCAGCTTCATTAAATAGTACCCGCAAAACACACTACGAACACTCTAGGGTACCTTTCTGATAACCCATCAGGTTCCTCATCTTTGGGTTCCTTACAAACGACAGGATTTAGCACAAATTTCCCTCAAGCCAAATCGTTGCCCAAAATGAACGAGACCTACTTCACCGGTAGGCTAGATCTCACTTGAGTTCCACATTATACACAGGAACTTCCATAAGGCAAAGGCAAAACACCCTCCAATATTAAGGATTGGGCTGCCCCAGTGTCTCGCGGTATCTTCACAGGCTGCTTAACAGCATCACCACTCTGCAGAGACACGAACCCGTCTGAAACAAAGGGTTCATACACATCTGAGATATCCCAACCAGATATTCACGGGCTGGAGTGCTCCCACAAGAAGAAACTGTTTTTCCCCTCTCTCATTTTTTCTGTTTGTCTCTCAGTGTCCTAGGTTAATGTGTCCTCAGTAATGACAAACTGCCGCATACCAAGAATCCGTTTCCTGCTGATCCTTGTCTTTGGGCACTAGGGGAAAAGATTGAAACCTCGCAGTATGAGGTGACGTCTCTGGATTGCTTTTGTGTTGGGGTAACTGCTGGGTGCTTTGTTTGTCAAAGACTCCAGCCACCCGAGTCATAGACTGTTCTCTCTGTTACCGCACGGCAATAGGTACCGGAGCACCAAGTCTAGATCCAAGTGGCTTCTAAACAGCTTCTACCCCCAAGCCATAAGGCTACTGAACATCTAATCAAATGGCTACCCAGACTATTTGCATTGCAAATAGTAATTTATGCTGCCGCTACTCTCTGTTATTATCTATGCATAAGTTACTTGAATAACTCTACCTACATGTATATATTACCTCAATTACCTCGACAAACCGGTGCAAACATGGACTCTGTACCGGTACCCCCTGTATATAGCCTCGCTATTGTTATTTTACTGCTGCTCTTAATTATTTGTTACTTTTATTTGTTATTTTTGTAGGTATTTTTCTTAGCTGCATTGTTGGTTAAGGGCTTGTAAGTAAGCATTATTAGTAAGCAAAGTAAGCTCTACACCTGTTGTATTTGGCGCATGTGACAAATACGATTTGATTTGAAGGTAGTTTTATGTGTCAAAACTGCAGTTTTGTCAAGAGTGAGGTCCTTGTGCTCATAAATGTAGGTAGCAACCCTTTCGGGAAGTCAATTTCTTCAACTGTTTGAGTAGTATGAGTGTCTTTTAAATCCTCAAGGTCCTTGACCTCTTGAGAACCACACCGCTGGTCAAAAAGACATGCTTGTTGCCTTGCGAAATTCAACATGGCTTTGTGATTCAGTCTTTTTTTGTTATTTACGGAACTGTTGTCTCTATGCCTCTAGGACCAACTCGTAAGCCCGGAGGATAGAAGCTTGTAATCTGAACTCTGGTCAAGAGAGAAATCGGCGTATACTTTTTTAGCATTTCCCACAAGAACACTTTGGAGGAACAGTGACCAAATATCTCACGGCCATTTTAGGGCCGTGTCGAATTCTCTCAAATAGAGGAAAATATACGCCCACCTCCTTTTCGTTGAAAGGCAGTACAAGCCGCCTGTTCTGACCAAAATCCAACTCTGAGGGTACAGGATGGCCCGTCTTGATTCTGAGTACTTCCATCTCTTTTTGTCATGCTTCCACCTCCATCTCTTTTAATTGAATGGCATGTTCACGTTCTCGATCTAGTCTGGGTGCACATTCTCTCTTCCTTTCCTTGTGCTAAAGTTCTCATTTCTGTTGCTCCCGTTTTGCCTTTAGTTCTACCTCTCTCAGTTGCACGTCTACAGGGTGTCCTCTACCCCCTGTAGGACCCTTTTCATCATCCTCCCTCTCCAGGATTTCCTCCTCCACCAAAGCTGTGTTGATTTAACTCTGACTACTGCTTTTGAATCTGCATGTGCCACTTTGATGTCATAATTCTTTGTTTGCATTGATGAGCAGGGTTTTCCACAAAATTCTTCCAACTGAAATTCCATGGTGTTCATTTTTTAAAATATATTAACCTGTGTGTTTATGCAACTTTCTAACTGATTTCACCAATCTTATAACCCCTCTGAGTGGTTGTCAGTGACAGAAACTCTACCAAAAAAGTGTATTTTGAACACTCAAATATCTGGCTACAGTAGAGCTTCAGAATAGGTGATTAGAGCGACTACCGTACTCATAGGAAACAAGATCCCGGAGGAACACACACACACACACACACACACACACACACACACACACACACACACACACACACACACTCTAGACCTGGGGGTTATGTTAGAAGCAGCTTAATTGACTTCTTCAGTGAAGCAGAAATGCTTCTCTGGTCTGTCATTAGAGCTTTTCTTAACTACTAGTTATCATCCATTCTCATCCATCTCTGTACCTCTCCGCTCTCATCTCCCCCTACTGTCTCCCCCTTCCTTTCTCCCCCTCTCTCCCCACCCTTCTCTCTCTCTCTCTCTCTCTGTATCTCTCTGCCTCTCTTTCTCTTTCTTTCTCTCTCTCTCTGCCTCTCTGCCTCTTCACCCCTCCATCTCCCCCTCCCTCCCCTTCAGATGGTAGACCAGCAGATGGATAAGGCGCTGATCTTCGAGGACGACGTGCGTTTCCAGGCCAACTTCAAGCGGCGCGTGCTGCGTCTGATGGAGGAGGTGGAGATGGTGGAACTGGACTGGGACATCATGTGAGTCAGTGTCACCGTCACCCAGGCGACCATGCAACAGCCGCCCACCCGCGTTGTCATGGAGACGGAGAGGAAAGGGCCGAGCTGCCCTGGAGTCATTTCGTACGATGAGCTAAACTGGGTTGAGAGGGGGAGGGGGGGGGGGGGGGGGTGCTGTTAATTGTTACATCTAATGTAATAATTGCATATTAAGTTGATTGTTTCTTTTGTTATTACACAAGTGGAATAAAGAATAGTCCAGTTCCACAGCAGTTACTACACTAGCAATATGTCATCCTCTGCCTGACCTGCCTCTCTCCGTCCTCTGTCCGTAGTTACCTGGGCCGTAAGCAGGTGACGCCGGGTGACGAGGAGGAGGTGGTGGAGAACGTGAGGAACCTGGTGGTAGCAGACTATTCCTACTGGACCCTGTCCTACGCCATCTCTCTCCAGGGGGCCCAGAAGCTGCTCAACGCCGAACCCCTCTCCAAGATGCTGCCCGTCGACGAGTTCCTACCCATCATGTACGACAAACACATCAAGTAAGTATAATTTGACATTTTCTTTATTTCTTCATTTCTTTAGCCGCTCGCAAGTCCTCAAGTCATTGAGACCAAACACACCAAGTAAGTGGAACTGTAAACCTGAAGAATTGTGTTAAGTACACCCAAGATAATCGCCTGACTTTCGCTCGAAGGGATAACAGTTTTGTGGATTGCGGAAGACCTGGGTTCAAAACCCAGTCAGTGAGAGAACCAGTGTCACAAGTATCCAACCTGTCTTTGATGAATGCTGTCCCTGTCCTCAACGAGCCAGCTCCAAGGGTCCAATACTAGGATGAGTTTCCTGAAAGTTTTGTGTCACTAAGATCATCCATTGCCAACAATGGACATGTAAGGAACTGCAGAGCTGTAACTCTGCTTTGTGCCACTCAATATCGCAGTGCGTCGTGAGAGGTAAACAATGTCCTGTTAAGGCTTGAACAGCCATGTCTTGAAATATGCAGACAGACAGATTGAAAGTACGTTTACATTGTAATACTTTTGACAGCCGACTTTCTAGATCCGCCCATAACTTTTGGACTTTATAACATAGCTGCGGAAAGTAGGGGTGCCGAATCCGAATACATTTATTTATTATTATTTTTAAGTATTTTCTTTTAGAAGAAACATTTTTTATTCACTAAAGTAGTGCACTAGGCCTTCTCTAGTCCTGTATTAGTGGACCGGTATAGGCATCTGTAGTGCGGGCAAATTATAGCAGTCTGTAGCCCCCCCCCCCCATCTATCTACATTGATCAGTCCAAAATGACTTTTTAACTCTGTCACGGAAATAGATGTATTTCCTGTTACCAAGGCATTTACGGTTTCTATGTCTTTCGTTTTCTATGTGGACCAATTTATCGGTGAATTCTGAATATCTATCCAAGTATTGTTCCATAAGGCTGTGTTTTTTAGGGAGTGATATTGATTTCTTGTACAATACGTTTCATTTTCTTCCATATCGCCACAATTTATTCAACTTCATGACCCCTTTTCCTCCCTAATTTCGTGATATCCAATTACGATCTTGTCTCATCGCTGCAACTACCCAAATTTGCTCGATAGAGGCGCTTCTTTTAACACCCTTTCCGCTTAACCTGGAAGCCAGCGGCACCAATGTGTCGGAGGAAACACGGTTCAACTGACGACCGCAGTTAGCCCGTACAAGGAGTCGCTAGAGCGCGATGAGCCAATTAAAGCCCCCCGCCCGTCCAAACACTCCCCTTAACCTAGACGACGCTGGGACAATTGTGCGCTGCCCTATGAGAGTCCCGATCACGGCCGGTTGTGACAACCTGGAATCGAACCGGCGATTGTGGTTTAGACCGCTGCGCCACTCGGGAGGCGTTATAGATGTTCTTAACTGTGAAGTTGTTAATGTGCCACAATTTATTACATTTCATGACTCCTTTCTATGCGCACCAAAAGTACGATGTGCTTTACTGAATTTCCCTGTGAATGCCTAACACTGTAAGATCGTATTTTATAACATACCTAGTCATGTTGGCAATAGAACGAGATTTCAAATGATGCCCACCTGACCCAGATAGCGATTTATAATGGGCCGTTTTTGGATTGCGTAAACAACAACGGTAATTGTGTGATGACGGGGATGCGGGGTTGCGTTCCAAACAAAACAACTACAAGGGTGCTCGCTCTAGTTCCTCGATAGTTAAAAGACTCTTCTTTCAATCGAAAAAAGCGCACTGAAATGACGTAGGAACTGCGCACACTTTGGAGAGGTGTGTGTGGCCACTTGGGAGACACCAGTTAGTCCTCTCACTCAAACGCTTGTCATTTATTTGTCTTATGTTGCACCTACGCCACATTTTCCAGGACTATTCTTATCACGTCACTGAATGTATGCGGTGAAAAGTACAGTCAAACTCAACAGTGTAACGTTTGGCTTCAGTCTTGTCAGGTCAACAGTTTTGTCCTCAACTTTGGTCCAGTTTTCCAATCATCTCCAAACTGTTCCCTTTCAATTGCTGCCATGCTTTTCCTATTTCTTCTGTAAGAAACATGTCAGTTTAGCCCCTATCCATATAGGCCAATTCCCACATGTAGCGCATTCTCACTTTAGTTCAATCAAAAAAGCGCTGCTTTGTTCATGTGAGTGTCTCCAGGCTTTCTGCAGACTGACTTGGCTTGTTGTAGCATTCCAGTTTCATGTGGTCAACGCTCTCGCTCTCTCTGGCTCTCTCTGGCTCTCTCTGGCTGCTAGACCAAGTTAATAAAGCCCAGAGAGCCTTGGGAAGAAGTCTGTTGGAATGCTTTGGTGTCCTTTTTGAGACTGCCTTAGTGTTCCGTCATGCGTGGAAACCTGGCCAGCTGCCATAATCCCTATTCCCTGCTCCACCTTCCACCTCTTCCCCATTCTCTTTTTCCCCCTCCGCGGTTCTTCTGATTCGATAAGCTTGACTTGTCCCGAAAAGAATTCACTAGAACCACATGGAGTTGAATCTGGGCATTCTGACACACTGACTCGTTTCTTCCAAAAAAGTTGTCATTCCTACAGGAACCTGATATCCCCGGTACTTGTGTTCTAATAAGCTTGTCCCCACCAAATGTTGAGCGTGTTCTCACATGCTTGTATTAATCTCTCACTCTGAATGTTCTTTTGTCATTTTTAGAGGTCACACTCAGAACTCTTATCCTCGTTAAGATTATAGTTTTGTTGAGAGTAGCAGCGAATTGTGGCCAACAGTAGGTTTCTATAGTAAACAAAGTATGTCCATGCTCTTCTAATCTGGACAGTTCTCTCTCAACCATGTAACTGCTAGTTTTCGAGTGGAACTGTACATTTCTCAACGTGTCGTCGTTGTCTATAGCCTGTGACCACCAGTAACTCTCTCAATTAGAGGTTTTAACACGTTAATATCGCCATCTGACCTGATATCTAACACCTCCCTCTTCTGTTCCACAGTGAGGACTACAAGTCTCACTTTGCTAACCGTAACCTGCGGGCGTTCTCCACGCGCCCCCTACTGGTGCAACCAGCCCACTACGCCGGGGACCCCGAGTGGGTGAGCGACACGGAGACGTCCACGCTGTGGGACGACGACAACGTGCGAACGGACTGGAGGGGCTCCCACAAAACCCTGAAGGGGGCACCTCAATCCGACATGCTGCAGGCAACGTATAAGGATGAGCTCTAGTTGAACCGTATTAGTGCCTGATTCACACTGTAGGGCCCAACTCCAACTGTACTGGGCTGACTCGGATGTCGTCTTTTCACGTTGTTCTTTTTACAGCACGGTTCCAGAAACTAAAGGAGCCAGCACAGATCGGATCGGTTTGGCCTCAGTAGTGTGAAAAGTGTAATGGGTTACTGGTTATATTGTCACTGTTGACAGAGAGGAAGATAACTGCTATTCACAAGTGCCTTCATTTCTGACTGTATATTTCGACCATTTTGTACTTGGTATGTCTGTCCATAGTCACTGGGAATGACCGGATATACATACATTTGTGAAGCCGGCTGAGGCTCCAGAGACTTGGTCTGCTCACATCAAGTGACCCCAGACCTGTTTTCAAAGTGTTTGTGTGTGTGTGTGTGTGGCTTTGTTTGTGTAAGAATGCTGCCGTTTTTATATATGGCTCATGAACATTGTCCTTGGCTGTCCATCTGTGCACCCACTGAACATTCCAGGGTCTGGGCTCACCTCACTGTGCACTTAGTACCTGAGGGTCGGACGACAGAAATACCGGAGGGAACCATTCTCTTTTATATCCCATTCTACTCTTATTCAGTGTATTGTGAGAACAGACTTAAAAGGTTTTCTTAATTTAGTAAAGTAACTACGTACAAGTTGAACTGCGAGCCCTCGCACAAGGTAAGGATCCTGTAGCTAGCAGTGTGAATGATCTATGATAGGAAGCAGTGTCTCTCTCTCTCTCTATGCCTGACCTCGTGGTAGAGTCTCTCACTAGAGCGGACAGAAGTCAACAGAGCAGAGAGAAGCCTGCCAATTTAGGTGTTGTTAATGGGGCCAATTGCTACAGCGATCATGTTACAATCTGACTGAGCTCATTGGTATTGGTTTGTGTTGGTGTTTTATAAATGTATACAAATTCCATTATTTGTACAATTATATACAGTTTTCCTTATTTATTTTTAGCATTATATTGTGATTTTTGAATGCACAATATTAAACCCAAGTGCAATGTCTTATGGGTAGTTTTTTTGTCAAAGAAATGCATGTACACTGTGTACAAAACATTAGGAACACACTTAATATTGAGTTGCACTCCCCCTCCTTTTGCCGTCAGAACAGACTCAATTTGTCAGGGCATGGACTCCACAAGATGCCGAAAGCGTTCCACAGGGATTCTGGCCCATGTTGACTCCAATGCTTCCTACAGTTGTGTCAAGTGGGGTGGACCATTCTTGATACACACCGGCAACTGTTGGGTGTGGAAAAACCCAGCAGCGTAGCAGTTCTTGACAGATTCAAACCGGTGCACCTGGCACCTACTACCATACCCGTTCAAAGGCACTTAAATCTTTCGTCTTGCCCAATGGTCTCAAGACTTTAAAATCTTTCTTTTAACCTGTCTCTCCTCCCCTTCATCTAAAATGATTGACGTGGATTTAACAAGTGACATCAATAAGGGATCATAGCTTTCACCTGGTCAGTCTGTCAGAGAAAATGTTTTGCTCACTCAGTGTTTATGTCAAGCAAAAGTAGCACATTTGTCAGGAGCCTTGCTTGTGCCAAAAGTGTTAAAAATGGATGTGACAATTATGTAACTTAATTGTTTTTACATGAATAAAAATCTACTTCATTTTTTATTATAATGCGTAAATATAAATGTCCTCTTTAATTTTGAAGACATTATGTACTGACATGAAAGCACCACAAGAGGGCATACTACCCCTTTAACCAATCAACATGTTGGCCATAAAAAAATGAATGTTTCAAATATTGATTTAATCTGTTACTTATTAAAACTTTGCTGTGCAGTGAAGGTAAACCTTGACTGGAATTTTGAAAAGGGAAATTCTCTTTATCCCTTTGTAGGAAGTGTCATTTTTAGGGAAGTGTAGTAACTCTGAAATTAGTGTCTTCGACTCACACCCAACTTGGGCAGGAGCTGGAAAACATATATATATTTTTTAAATGTCCTCTCACTGTTTGCTGTTCCCACAAGAGCTAGCTCTCTCTCTCAAACACTAACCACGCTGTGGAACAAGTTTGTCTATCCATCCATGTCACAATATTAACCCCCCCCTCTCTCTAGATAACAAGACTTGCCTAAGCTGAGCAGAGATGGGTCTGAAATAGGCGGGTACATTCCTTCCCAGACATTCCTGAGACTCCCCACACGCATGCATGGTAACCTATATGCCAGGGTTCACTGAACTGCACACATGCATAGTAACCTTTTAGTTAGGGACATTCTGTCAACTGCATATGATTCTGTGAACTCGATGACCTAATTTCTCCAGTGCCAATAGTCAGCAGAAGGTCCCGGAATAACATCTTCAAACGAAATCCGTCATCAGAACGTTCTATAATTGAATAGAGAATAACTGTAGCTCAAAGGCATCCTTTTCAAGAACTGTTCTTCAGGAGGAACTTGATTGAACCCGTTCTGAGTGTTCCCCGTGGCATGGGGTGTGGCCAATACCTACCAATTTAGGTGTGTGTATGTGCACGTGTGTTATTTCATGCGCGTGTGTGTTTACTCATGTGCATGTGTGTGTGGTTTGTGCTTACATGCGTTCATGCACACAGCATGTGTGTTTATTCAAGTGTGTCCACGTGGCACAGTTTCCCACAACCTCCTCTCTTCATGCACCCTCGTCTCTATGCTGTATCTTACACGTGCATGTGTGTTCATTCAAATGTGTGTGTGTGTGTGTGTGTGTGCGCGGCACAGTTTCTATGTTGCAGCCAGTTCAGAGCTCCGAGTTCACTGCTTTGCACTGCTCCTTCATATCTGGCTAGAGGCTGTCTGGACTGGAGGGAACCCGCTTCCAGGGGCGGGGACATCACCAAGCTCTCCAATTGGTTCTGAGGGGAAGGCAGGGTTCCGTGAGGTCAGAAAGGCAACTTTCTCAGATCTCCTTATATGATCGCTGCAGAAAAACAATGCCTAAGCATAATTGTACTGTAGTATAGGTGATCCACATACCTTTTGGAGGTTGTGATTGTAGGTGTGATCCGTACCATATATTTATATACTTTATATAATACACCTGCATATATACAGTCAGGTCCATAATTATTGGCACCCTTGATAAAGATGCTAAATAATAGAAATACTGAGATATATATGAATGCTCAAAAAAATTGGGAAATTATATTTTATACTAATACAATTGCTCAGAGAAAGTCATTTTGTTGACTTTCTGAGAAAAATCAGAAAAAGATAGATTGGCACGGTGGCACCCCTGTTGTCAATACTCTAGCACAGGGGTGTCAAACTCATTCCACGGAGGGCCTAGTGTCTGCAGGTTTTTGGTTTTTCCTTTCAATAAAGCCCTAGACAACCAGGTGTGCGGAGTTCCTAACTAATTAGTGATGTTAATTCATCAATCAAGTACAAGGGAGGAGCGAAAACCCGCAGACACTCGGCCCCCCGTGGAATGAGTTTGACACCTATGCTCTAGCACGTCCCCTTGCGAGGATAACACTGAGCCTTTTTTCTAAAATGTTTTATGAGATTGATTGGAGAACACGTTGGGAGGGATCTTAGACTATTCCTCCATACAGAATCTTTCCAGATCCTTGATATCCTTCATCTGCTCTTATGGACTACCCTCTTCAATTTAAACCACAGGTTTTCAAATGGGGTTCAAGTCCGGAGACTGAGATGGCCATTGCATAATGTTGGTTTTGTGGTGATTTAACCACTTATTTGTGGATTTTGATGTGTGGTTGGGGTTATGGTCTTGCTGGAAGATTCACTTGGGGCTAAATGTCAGCCTCCTGGCAGAGGCAACCAGGTTTTTGGCCAAAATGTCCTGGTATTTGGTAAAGTTCATGATGCAGCTGACCTTAACAAGGGCCACAGGACCAGAAGAAGCAAAATAGCGCCATAACATAAAAAATGCACTACAATATTTTACTGTAGGTTTGAGGTACTTTTCTGCATATGCTTCCGTTTTTCGAAACCAAACCCAACATTGGCCAAAGATATCTATTTTCATGTCATCTGACCATAGCCAGTGCTTGACTTGGACATAAATAGGTGCTGGTACTCATTTTGGCATCTGATACTGTTTATATTTAGGTGCAGGAGCACCAAAATACTTTTGAGCTAATATTCTACAAGAGGAACAGGAGCTCAAGCAGTAGAACATTTTAGGTGCCGGTACTCATCTCCGGTGAGCTCCTGCCCAAGTCAAGCATTTACCATAGCACCGCCTAGAGCACCGCCTAGAGTTTGATAAACGGCATTGACACTTGGATTGGAACCGGTGCTATGGTCAGAGGACATAGGGAATTTATATATATTTTTTCTAAACAAATCATTTCAAATTCAAAGCTGAAATGCCTTGAGTCTATCAATATTGGCTTAACAGGTCACATAATAAGTTGCATGGACTCTTGTGCAATAATAGTGTTTTACATGATTTTTTAATGATTACAGTACCTCAACTCTGTACCCCACACATACAATTATCTGTAAGGTCCCTCAGTCGAGCAGTGCATTTCAAACACAGATTCAACCACAAAGACCAGGGAGGTTTTCCAATGCCTCTCAAAAAAGAGCACCTATTGGTAGAGGGGTAAAAACAAAGCAGACATTGAATATTCCTTTGAGCGTGGTGAAGTTATTAATTACACTTTGGATGGTGTATCAATAGACCCAGTCACTACAAAGATACAGGCGTCCTTCCTAACTCAGTTACTGGAGAGGAAGGAAACCACTCAGGGATTTCTCCATGAGGCCAATGGTGACTTTAAAGTGGTTACAGAGTTTAATGGCTGTGATAGGAGGAAACTGAGGACGGATCAACAGCAATGCCGTTACTCCACAATACTAACCTAATTGACAGAGTGAAAAGAAGGAAGTCTGTGCAGAATAAAAAATATTCCTGTTTGCAACAAGGCACTAAAGTAATAGTGCAAACTATTTGGCAAATCCATTAATATTTTGTACTGAATACAAAGTGTAATGTTTTGGGCAAATCCATTACAACACATTACTGAGTATCACTCTCCATATTTTCAAGCATAGTGGTCGCTGCATCATGTTATGGGTATGCTTGTAATATTTAAGAACTGAAATTGGCATGCTGACTACAGGAATGTCCACCAGAGCTGTTGCCAGATAATTTAATGTTAATTTCTCTACCATAAGCTGTGCCTCCAACATTGTTTTAGAGAATTTGTCAGTCAGTCCAACCGGCCTCACAACCGCAGACCGCATGTAACCACGCCAGCCCAGGGCCTCCACATCCGGCTATTGAAACGGGTCCTTCTGGCACCTTCTACCATACCCCGTTCAAAGGCACTTAAATATTTTGTCTTGCCCATTCACCCTCTGAATGGCACACATACACAATCCATCTCTCACTTGTCGCAAGGCTTAAAAATGATTCTTTACCTGTCTCCTCCCCTTCATCTACACTGATTGAAGTGGATTTAACAAGTGACATCAATAAGGGATCATAGGTTTCCCCTGGATTCACTTGGTCAGTCTATGTCATGGAAAGAACAGGTGTTCCTAATGTTTTGTACACTCAGTGCTCTAAATCATTACGGTAGCTGTAGTAATGGTAAGAACTTACAGTATGAGGAGCAGATGGGTCATGTTCAGTGGGTAGACGTTGTGGAACGTTGCGGACAGAAACTTCATGAATAGAGAGGACACGATTCCTTATTCTACATGTCAGAGAACATAAACTCAGCAAAAAAAGAAACGTCCCTTTTTCAGGACCCTGTCTTTCAAAGAGAATTTGTAAAGATCCCAATGACTTCACAGATCTTCATTGTAAAGGGTTTAAACACTGTTTCCCATGATTGTTCAATGAACAATAAACAATTAATGAACATGCACCTGTGGAACGGTCGTTAAGACACTAACAGCTTATAGACGGTAGGCAATTAAGGTCACAGTTATGAAAACTTAGGACACTGAAGAGGACTTTCTACTGACTCTGAAAAACACCAAAAGAAAGCTGCCCAGGGTCCCTGCTCATCTGCGTGAACGTGCCTTAGGCATGCTGCAAGGAGGCATGAGGACTGCAGATGTGGCCAGGGCAATAAATTGCAATGTCCGTACTGTGAGACGCCTAAGACAGAGCTACAGGGAGACAGGACGGACAGCTGATCGTCCTCGCAGTGGCATACCACGTGTAACAACACCTGCACAGGATCGGTACATCCGAACATCACACCTGCGGGACAGGTACAGGATGGCAACAACAACTGCCCGAGTTACACCAGGAACGCACAATCCCTCCATCAGTGCTCAGACTGTCAGCAATAGGCTGAGAGAGGCTGGACTGAGGGCTTGTAGGCCTGTTGTAAGGCAGGTCCTCACCAGACATCACCGGCAACAACGTTGCCTATGTTCACAAACCCACCGTCACTGGACCAGACAGGACTGGCAAAAAGTGCTCTTCACTGATGAGTCACGGTTTTGTCTCACCAGGGGTGATGGTCGGATTTGCGTTTATCGTCATGGTCTGGGGCGGTGTGTCACAGCATCATCGGACTAGCTTGTTGTCATTGCAGGCAATCTCAACGCTGTGCGTTACAGGGAAGACATCCTCCTCTCTCATGTGGTACCTTTCCTGTATGACAATGCCATACTGCTTGTTCTGTGCATGATTTCCTGCAAGACAGGAATGTCAGTGTTCTGCCATGGCCAGCAAAGAGCCCGGATCTCAATCCCATTGAGCACGTCTGGGACCTGTTGGATTGGAGGGTGAGGGCTAGGGCCATTCCCCCCAGAAATGTCAGAGAACTTGCAGGTGCCTTGGTGGATGAGTGGGGTAACATCTCACAGCAAGAACTGGCAAATCTGGTGCTGTCCATGAGGAGGAGATGCACTGCAGTACTTAATGCAGCTGGTGGCCACACCAGATCCTGACTGTTACTTTTAATTTTGACCCCCCCCCCCTTTGTTCAGGGAAACATGTCTGTGGAACTTGTTCAGTTTGTCTCAGTTGTTGAATCTTATGTTTGTACAAATATTTACACATGTTTAGTTTGCTGAAAATAAACGCAGTTGACAGTGAGAGGACGATTCTTTTTTTTGCTGAGTTTATTTCTATCTGAATTCCACATAACGTTGTGCCCTGCTGAACACGCCCCATGTCTCATTCAGTGGCAGTACTAATCACCATGTAGCCCCTATGCAAGTCACGCCAACATTTTTGACTTCTTTATGAAGTTTAGTTTTAAAAAGTTTAGCAGTTTAGAGGACTGGACTTCTCCATGGAACTAGAAAATGGCTTTGGGGCAATTCCAGGGTAAACATGCGAAACAAAAAACATTTATTCAAAGTTTAACAAACCATACAACTATATGCACAAGGGCTACCTTTAATAACAATTTACACTGAACATTTGACAAAAACACATTTACTGGAAGAACTGTGCAGATTGGTTTGGGAACAGAATTTCAGTCAAATCTCCCTCAGTTTTTTATGTGTCCACGTTTACCAAAAACTCTGTTAAATATCTGGTCCGAATGAAGATTCAACGTTGTCTGCAGAAAGACTGGGTTATCAGCTATAACATGACACTGACTTGGCGATGTATCCTAAATAGGTACACAAAGGTATTATTTTAATGAGCTCTGCCCCCAAACAAGACCACATTTCGTTTGTCCGGGATAAATCAAATAATCACCAATAATCAAAACCTCAAATTGTATTTGTCACATGCTTCATTAACAACAGGTGTAGACAAACAGTGAAATGCTTACGGGTCCTTTTCCAACAATGCAGAGTTAAGATAAAACATATCAAATAGACATAGTGACACAAGGAATAAATACACCGTGAATAATGAAAAACAATAATAATAGCATGGCTAAATACAGGGAGKACCAGTACTGAGTCRATGTCCAGGGGTACGAGGTAATTGAGGTAGCTATGTACAAATAGGTAGGGATAAAATGACTAGGCAACAAGATAGATAGTCGACTGAGCTGTAGCAGCAGCGTATGTGGTGAGTGTGAAAGTATGTGTGTGGGTGTTTGTGTGGCGTCAGTATGCACGTGTGTGCATGCTATGTTTGTGTGGACGTATGTACTGTGTGTGTGTGTTGGGGTGTCAGTGTAATTATGTGTGAGTGTGTGGGTAGAGTCCAGTGTGTGTGCATAAAGTCAGTGCAAGAGAGTTATAATTAAAAAAAGGTAATTGCAGGTAGCCATTGGATTAGCTATTTAGTAGCCTTGTTTAGCAGTCTTATGGCTTGGGGGTTGAAGCTGTTCAGGACTTGATGCACTGGTACCGCTTGCCATTCGGGTGGCAGAGAGAACAGTCTTAGGCATGGGTGGCTGGAGTCTTTGACCATTTTTGGGGCCTTCCTCTGACACCACCTGGTATAGAGGTCCTGGATGGCAGGGAGCTCAGCCCAAGTGATGTACTGGGCCATACTCACCACACTCTGTAGCGCCTTGCGGTTGGATGCCTTACAGTTGCTGTAGCAAGCAGTGATGCAGCCAGTCTTGATGGTCTCAATAATGCAGCTGTATAATGTTTTGAGGATCTGAGGACCCATGCCAAATCTTTTCAGCCCCCTGACGGGGAAGAGGAGCTACCGTGCCCTCTGTGTGGGTGTGTGTGTGGACCATGTTAATTCCTTGGTGATGTGGACACAGAGGAACTAGAAGCTCTCGACCCGCTCCACTACAGCCCCATCGATGTGGAGGGGGAAGTGCTCGACCCTCCATTTCCTTTAGTCCACGATCAGCTCCGTTGTCTTGCTGACGTTGAGGGAGAGGTTGTTGTCCTGGCACCACACTGCCAGGTCTCTGACCTCCTCCCAATAGGCTGCCTCATCCACGATCAGTCCTACCATCGTGGTGTCATCAGTAAACTTGATGATGGTGTTGGAGTTGTGCAGAGCCACACAGTTGTGGTTGAACAGGGAGTACAGGAGGACTAAGCACACACCACTGAGGGACCCCCATGTTGATGCTCAGTGTAGTAGATGYGCTGTTGCCTACCCTCACCGCCTGGGGGCGGCCCGTCAGGAAGGATTCAGTTGCAGATGGAGGTGTTCAGTCCCAGGGTCCTGAGCTTGGTGATGAGTTTGGAGGGGACTATGGTGTTGAATGMTGAGKTGTAGTCAATGAACAGCATTCTTACATAGGTATTTATTTTGTCCAGAGGGGTGAGAACAGTGTGGAGTACAATAGAGATTGCGTCATCTGTGGATCTATTGGGGCAGGGTGCGAATTGGAGTGGATCCAGGGTGCCTGATATGATGGTGTTGATTTCAGCCATGACCACCCTGTCAAAGCATTTCATGGCTATAGATGTGAGTGCTACAAGGCGATAGTCATTTAGGCAGGTTACCTTGGCTTTCTTGTGCAGGGGACTATGGTGGTCTGCTTGAAACAAGTTGGTTGTCACACCCTGATCTGTTTCACCTGTCTTTGTGCTTGTCTCCACCCCCCTCCAGGTGTCGCCCATCTCCCCATTATCCCCAGTGTATTTATACCTGAGTTCTCTGTTTGTCTGTTGCCAGATCATTTTGTTTCGTCAAGCCTACCAGCGTTTTTTCCCGTGCTCCTTGTTGTCTATAGTTCCTGTTTTCTAGCTTTCCCGTTTTTTTTTTACCATTCTGTCTGCCTTGTCATTCTTTACCTTGTCACAGCACCCTGGATCACTGACCTCTGCCTGCCCTTGACCTGTCGTTTGCCTGCCCCCCTGTTTTTGTAATAAACTTTTRTTACTTCAAAACTGTTTGCATCTGGGTCTTCTCCTGAGACTTGACATTGGTATTACAGACTGGGTCAGGGATAGGTTGAAAATGTCAGTAAAGACACTTGCCAGTTGGTCAGAACATGTTCTGAGGATGTGTCCTGCTATTCCGTCTGGCCCCGCAGCATTATGAAGTTTAATCTGTTTAAAAAGTCTTACTCACATCGGCTACRGAGAGCGAGATAACACAGTCGTCCAGAACAGCTGGTGCTCTCGTGCATGGTTCAGTGTTGTTTGCCTCAAAGCAAATATAGAAGGCATTTGGCTCATCTGGTAGCCTTTGCTTATTCCATATTTTCTAGAATAGAAAATGGTGGGAAAATGTATATATGCCTTATGTAAAAAAAWATATAGACTCGTAGCTTTCATTTGATAACCTATTTAACATGCTCCTGTGAACTTCACATGTTTGTGCTCATGCGTCCTTTCACACTGAACAAAAATATAAACGCAACATGCCACAATTTCCAACATTTTACTGAGTTTCAGTTCATATAAGGAAAAAAGTCAATTTAAATAAATAAATTAGGCCCTAATCTATGGATTTCACATGACAGGGAATACAGATATGCATCCGTTGGTCACAGATATCTTTAAAAAAAGTTATGGGCGTCGATCAGAAAAGCAGTCAGTATCTGGTGTGACCACCTTTGCCTCATGCAGCTCGACACATCTCCTTCGCATAGAGTTTATCAGGCTGTTGATTGTGGCCTGTGGAATGTTGTCTCATGCCTATTCAATGGCTGTGCGAAGTTTCTGGATATTGGTTTGAACTGGAACRCGCTGTCGTACACGTCGATCCAGAGCATCCCAAACATGCTCAATGGGGTGACATGTCTGGTGAGTATGCAGGCCATGGAAGAACTGGGAAATTTTTAGCATCCAGGAATTCTGTACAGATCCTTGCTACACGGGCCGTACGTTACCATGCTGAAACATGAGGACCTCAGAATATCGTCACGGTATCACTGTGCATTCAAATTGCMATAGATGAAATGCAATTGTGTACGTTGTCCATAGCTTATGCCTGCCCATACCATAACCCCACCACCATGAGGCACTCTGTTCACAACGTTGACTTCAGAAACCACTCACCCACACAACGCCATCTGCCATCTGTCTGCCATCTGCCCGGTACAGTTGAAACCGGGATTCCTCTGTGAAGAGCACACTTCTCCAGCGTGCCAGTGGCCACCGAAGGTGAGCATTTGATAGCATCATGGTATCATGGTACACTAATTTCCAATGGAACGCTCCATTTGCCTTTGTGTTGCCAATGTGTTGCAGAGGCAGTTGCAGTGCGTTCTGTGTGGTGCGTACGTTGAATTTATCGAACGTATGCGTCAGACTGTGTGCGTAGACAGCTTGACAGAAATGATAGCATGTTGAACTRTTGTTGCACAAACATCCAGATGATGCTGCGTACTATTTTGCTCAATGACGCTGTCGGTGTGATCAAGGCGTAAAACCTTCACAAACTGCTACAGATGCACCATTGAGAGCATCCTGTCGGGCTGCACAGCAACTGCACCGTCCGCAACCGCAAGGCTCTCCAGAGGGTGTTGCAGACACCCTAATGCTTCACCAAGGCACACTGCCGGCCTCCAGGACACCTACAGCACATGGTGTCACATGCCAAGAGATCATCAAGGACCTCAGCCACCTGAGCCATGGCCTGTTCACCGTGCCACTATCTAGAAGGCAGAGAGAGTACAGGTGCATCAAAGCTGGGACCAAGAGAATGAAAAACAGCTTCTATCTCCACGCCATCAGACTGTTAAACAGTCACCACTAGCTGGCCGCTGCCCAATACCCTGCCCTGAACTTTAGTCACTGTTACTAGCCGGCTACCACCCGGTACTCTACCTGCACCTAGAGACTGTTGCCCTGTGTACATAGTAATTGAACACTGGTCACTTTAATAATGTTTACATACTTTTTTACCCACTTCATATGTATTATTGTATTATAGTCCAGACCTATCCTATATAACTACTGCCGTACACACCTTTTCAATTAATTTACGCCCATAATGTAATGTTTTATTTGATATCCACAACTCTGGAGGGTACACACTTGTGTAAACATCTCCCAATAATCTCCCGTATTCACAATACTGGTGTACTAAATACAATACACTATAGCCTACACCTTTAGCCTACACAAAGCAGGTAATACAATGCACAATACACTATATCTACACAATACAGGTAATACAATACACTATAGCCCACACCTTTAGCCTACACAATAGAAGAATACAATGCACAATACACTATGGCCTACACCTTAGCCTACACAATACAGGTAATACAATGCACAATACACTATACCTACACATTACAGGTAATACGATGCACAATACACTATAGCCTGCACAAAACAGGTACAACAATTCACAATACACTATAGACTCACAATACAGGTAATACAATACAAATACACTATAGCCACACCTTTAGCCTACACAATTCAGTTAATACAATGCACAATACACTATAGCCTACACAATACAGGTAATACAATGCACAATAGCCTACACAAACAGGTAATACAATTCACAATACACTATAGCCTACACAAAACAGGTAATACAATGCACAATACACTATAGCCTACACAAAACAGGTAAACACATAAACAATACACTATAGCCTAAACAATACAGGTAATACAATATTTCCATCGTTCTTTGCTTCAACTACTTCCACAGTCTTAGCATATTCAGCATTTTGTTATGATTATTCAGTCATGTATGAGAGATGGCTATGGTTTGGTCCGCGGCTCTGCATGGTTTGGTCCAGGCTCTGAGAAGAGGAGGAGAGAAGAAACAGCTGTGGCCCCTGCTGGGAGCCTCTCGTCCCATGTGCAGGGTTACCCCATCCCTAATCAACCATACACACACTGCTCTGCTCTGGCTAGAAAAATAAAATAAATAATATATATATATCTTTTTATGTCACATGCAGTGAAATGTGCTGTTTTACAGGGCCAGCCATGTTAGTACTGTGCCCCTGGAGCAAATTATGGTCAAGAGCCTTGCTCAAGGGCCTTGTAGGCCAGGTATTAAACCAGCAACATTTCAGTTACTGGCCCAACACTCTAATCTTTAGGCTACCTGACACTAGGGGGATAGAGATCACATACATGCACGATGCATCCCTCCAGGGGTGTATTCATTTGGCCAATTCTGTGCAAAACGTTTTCCTTAAACGAAAAAAATGGGGAGGGACCTACCTGAATTTGTCCAAAAGAAACTCGTCTTGCTCTGTTTGCTTCCGTTTGGTTCATAAACGATAAACGGTTTCWGTAATGAATACACCCCAGGARCCACAAATGATCCTGGCTCTAACGATTAACCTTTRTTTTTAGACGGTTACTTAGATGGTCAAATAAGGTGTATTTAAAATAAGTTAAGTGTATATAAGTGACAACTATATATTTCAAGATAGGCGCTAAAAGGCAAATATGAATGAAAAAGCTGGTTGAAATAATGTATGATAATTCCTTTGCAAACGTGTTTCAGCAGTTGGTTGCGCACGCTCTCAGCSGACAACATTGTATCTTCATCCTTACTTCTTGTCATCAAATGCTTCGGTGCTGATTACCCAACATTCTACTCCTGAAGTTGTCTGTGATKATCTAGCCTCTACAGAGATATTAGAGAAACGAGACAGGAATCCCATTGCAATGAATGACGAGCATATAACGCTTCACCCAGCAGACCGTAGAATCGCTTTCAATCCCTTTTCAAAATCAGTCGAAWAKAAAATATTTGTAATGTTGTACTTGTTKTTGACGAAATTCATGCTAAWGTTGGGTTTTKGAGCTAACGCCCAATTGAKTATGGTTACATGCACACAATAATGTGATTATTGTAGATAGTCAGATTAATATAATAGTTCGATTAAAACGKTTAGATGCTTTGCAAGAACGATTTCCCTAATAATAATGTTTACATGGTCACATCTGAAAGCAGGCTACCTGATGGCACTCTAATAAATGCAGAAAATAAACGWTCTACCACAGCGACCATGTTATTTTTGGAAGTATATCTGATTTTGAGTTCGGACATATAAAGTTTGTAKGTGAAAAGTACTTCAAAGACTCATACACGGGTTCCAAACTCACTCCACTCATGCTAGAGGCTCACCTGGCTGCAAAAGAATATGATAGAACGCTCCAATAGGATCTCGCTAGCTCGTACTTGGCTCTGCCAACTTCCTCTTTGTTCCGGTCACTATGATTAATTTGCTCCCATTGGAAACGACAGGCMGTGGTMTATCTTGGGTTAGTTCTAAAAATCTTTGTTAASACGGCGTCACTCCATTTGAACTCCTCCTCCACATTTACTGGATTGGTTGAACAGTGCAGAAGACAATCTCCCTAGAAAGTTTTTTCTTCTCGTCATCATCAGTATTTAGTGTATTTAGTTTCAGGCGTTTCTTTTACGCCTGCTACGTTTTAGGTTAGGGATGATCAAACTGCTGCCAGCGATAACCACACTTTGAGCTCGGGCTCAGACACCWCACGGCCATTTTCGAGTGAGTTTCATATTAACGGTCTCCGGCTGTGTGCTTTCCCCCTCTTATTGCATTTTTGGGGATCAACTTTAATCAAGAACAGGAGCGTATAGGAGCAAAGTAAGTGTTTGCGTGTAGGGGAGCACACAACACAGTTAATTTACTTTATATTACACAACGGGTGAGTCTAATCCTGGATGCAGATTGGTTAAATCCGCTTTCCAGCCTCTGTCTATTCCACAAATTACCACCGGCTGAAACTATGACGTTGAAATGCCTACGTCCTCTTCGATTTGACTGGGTAATCAATTGTCACATCAACCAAGCTAGACAATTTGTGAACTTTGTCTCCAGTGTAAAACGCATCTAGACATTATCCCATTTTAAACTAGCACTTGGCTTTAAAATAGCGGAGATTTGTATAAATCTTGCTGACTGTCTCTCTGACATTTACAACATTGTTTCAGTATTGAAATTCTTTCTCCAGTTGTATAGTTACGCAATAAGGCTCGGGGGTGTGTGGTAATATGGCAATATACCACGGCTAAGGGCTGTTCTTAGAGTGCCTGGCATACAGCCTTAGCCCGTGTATATTGGCCATATACCACAACCCCCCGCGGTGCCTATTGCTATTATAAACTGGTTACCAAAGAAATTAGAGCACTACAAATAAATATTTTGTCATACCTGTGGTGTACGGTCTGATATACCACAGCTGTCAGCCAATTCAGCATTCAGGACTCGAACCACACAGTTTAGAATTGCATATATACCTGTCTGTATAGTTTAATTGCACACACACACACACACACACACACACACACACACACACACACACACAGTAGGCTACAGCGCTTCTAAGTGTTGGCCTAACAAATGTTGTCGAATGTTTAATTGGCATGACACGGAGTAAAAGGAAAACCGGTATCAGATTTCAGGCTAACAAATTCAGGCTACATTGGTAAAATATTTACTCTGTTTATTTGCGAAGGCCTATGTGGCCAATAACACATCAAACTCAAGTGGGACATTTCCACTAGGCTGTTCCATTTAGACTAAAGTGAATGTTGTTTCTGTGGATGCACGATGCAGTGCTACAGGATCTCACATTAGAGCCCAGGTCAAGTATTGGTAGCTGCCAGTGGCCCTCTGTTTAAATCAAACATTATTTAAAGTGCATTTTAAAACACAACACACTTTACAGTAAAAAAACATTAAGGAGATAGAAGAAAAATGTTATGTATGATGGCTGTGGTGTCACTAGTGTTATTAGTGTGTCCAGGTTGAGTGATTTTATTGACAGGTGCCTTTCAGGTATGGGGGCGGATGAGTTCTCCACACTCTCTTGCTTTGACCACCATGTGACAGAAAGAAAACAGAGCCGAGCATAACAGTATGCCAGTGGAAGGGAGGACAGTAGCAGGTGACAATTCAGTTGTAGCCATTCTGTTACAGATTTGGTAACAGAATGACACATTTTAATCATTTAATAAATCACAAACCAAGTTATCAGTCCGAACACTAACAATACTGGACAAAAATATAAACGCAACATGTAAAGTGTTGGTCCCATGTTTCATGRGCGGAATTAAAAATCCCAGAAATGGTTTCAAATTTGTTTACAGCCCTGTTAGTGAGCATTTCACCTTCTCCTTTGCCAAGATAATCCATCCACCTGACAAGTGTGGCATATCAAGACGCTGATTAAGCAGCATGATCATTACAAAGGTGCACCTTGTGCTGGGGACAATAAAAGGCCACTCTAAAATGTGCAGTTTTGTCACACAACACAATGCCACAGATGTCTCAAGTTTTGAGGGAGCTTGCCTAAGGCATGCTGACTGCAGGAATGTCCACCAGAGCTGTTGCCAGAGAATTGAATGTTCATTTCTCTACCATAAGCCGCCTCCAACGTCGTTTTAGAGAAGTTGGTAGTACGTCCAACCGGCCTCACAACTGCAGACAATGTGTAACCACGCCAGCCCAGGACCACCACATCTGGCTTCCTTACCTGTGGGATGGTCTGAGACCAGCTACCTGGAGAGCTGATGAAACTGTGGGTTTGCACAACAGAAAGAATTTATGAACAAACTGTCTCAGGGTGATGAAATGATGATGATGAAACTCATCTGCATGCTTTTTGTTCTCACTAGGGTCTTGACCTGACTACAGTTCGGTGTCGTAACCAACTTCATTGGGCAAATGCTCACCTTCGATGGCCACTGGCATGCTGGAGAAGTGTGCTCTTCACAGCTGAATCGCGGTTTCAACTGTACCGGGCAGATGGCAGACTGCCTGTATGGCATCGTGTGGGCAAGCGGTTTGCTGATGTCAACGTTGTGAACAGAGTGCCCCGTGGGGGTGGGGTTATGGTATGGGCAGGCATAAACTACGGACAATGAACACAATTGCATTTTATCGATTGCAATTTGAATGCACAGAGATACCGTGACGAGACCCTGAGGCCCATTGTCATGCCATTCATCCGCTGCCATCGCTTTATGTTTCAGCATGCTAATGCACGGCCCCATGTTGGAAGGATATGTACACAATTCCCTAAAAATGTCCTAGTTCTTCCATGGCCTGCATACTCACCAGACATGTCACCCATTGAGCATGTTTGGGATGCTCTGGATCGACATGTACGACAGCCTGTTCCACTTCATGCCAATATCCAGCAACTTCGCACAGCCATTGAAGAGCCAATATCCAGCAACTTCGCACAGCCATTGAAGAGCCAATATCCAGCAACTTCGCACAGCCATTGAAGAGGAGTGGGACAACATTCCACAGGCCACAATCAACAGCCTGATCAACTCTATGTGAAGGAGATGTCTCGCGCTGCGTGAGGCAAATGGTCACACCAGATACTGACTGGTTTTCTGATCCACGCCCCTATCTATTTTGTAAGGTATCTGTGTCCAACAGATGCATATCTGTATTCCCAGTCACGTGAAATACTGATTTCCTTATATGAGCTGTAACTCGGTAAAATCTTTGAAATTGTTGCATGTTGCGTTTTATGATTAGTGTAACTGGTATTAGCTTTAAAAAATATTTTCTATGTGTTTTTTTTTGTAACAGAATGACAAGGCACTAGGCAATATTTCTTACATTTACAGAAGGCAAAACTAAATGTAAATGTTTTAGTTGGCAGGGGTCTTCAACATTATTGCGCAATACCTTTTTTTGAGACTTTTTCAGCTAGATGTTTTCGAAGACCTCTTTTCCATCTGTTTGACCAGAAATCAAAGCTTTTAATTATTCCAAATTTTTACGATGGAAATATGTACATATGCCTTCGTTTCAAATTTTTTTTGGCTGCCAGTAATGTTTTTTGGCCAAGGTCTTGATTTCAGAGTTTGGATGTGTAACTTGGTTGGGTAATAGAAGATATGGGAATCGTTAAGCTCTCCCCCCCCTGTCATTTCCTATCTGTCAGTCAATGGTGGTTTTGGTCAATGTCTCAGTCTTATGTAACCAGACAAGGATGTCTCTGAATATTGAGGGAAGCACCCCTTACCTCTCTGATTCAGAGGGGTTAAATGCGGAAGACACATTTCCGTTCTACAACTGACTAGGTATCACCCTTTACTAGCTGTAAAGTCTGACATTAGAGATTGGTCTATGGCTAAAAGGTTTGTTGACATCGAGTATGGAGGATGCATTACAAACGGCATCCTATTCCCTACATCGTGCACTACTTTTGACCAGAGCCGTATGGAACCCTTGTCAAAAGTAATACACTACATAGTGAATATGGTGACATTTGGGATAAAGAATAACACTTTTTCTTCCCAGATGTGGATAGTCAATGCCATGCAGCACAAAGAGAATCAGTGAAATGGCTTCGGCCCGTGACGTTTGTTTACATGCTGTGCTTCACATCGAGACTCGCGKGATGGTTGTCATGGCACAAGGTTCAGGAGCAGATTCCGGCTCAGGTTGGCTCTGTGGTATGAGTCGGACATCTGTGTTGTCTTGCAGAGATGACTAGGACTCGCGCGCACACTGTTGCTCCACCGTCCCTGCAATAGAGTGTGTGGGTCCTATTCATGTCCCTATTAGTTTTCCTTAGCCTAGAACGACCCCCCTAAACCACAGCACAAACTCATTCCACGGAGGGCTGAGCGTCTGCGGGTTTTAGCTTTTCCCTTGGTCTTCATTTGAAGTCACTAATTAGTAAGGAACTCCCCACACCTGGTTGTCTAGGGTTTAATTGAAAGGGAAAAAAATAAAACCTGCAGACAACCCCCCTAAACCACAGCACAAACTCATTCCACGGAGGGCTGAGCGTCTGCGGGTTTTAGCTTTTCCCTTGGTCTTCATTTGAAGTCACTAATTAGTAAGGAACTCCCCACACCTGGTTGTCTAGGGTTTAATTGAAAGGGAAAAAAACAAAAACCTGCAGACACTAGGCCCTCCATGGGATAAGTTTGACACCTTAAAGGGATGTGCTTTTGACTGTATTTGACTGTCTGTAGGAGGCATAACCCTGGTAGCTGCGTAGCCAGGCCAGAATCAGACCGGTATGTGTCTCTGTGTGCAGGGGCCATGGCCTTCCTGGGGACAGCAGTGCGGAAGGTGGCTAGCTGCCGTCCGGCCCTCTCCCCCCTGTGCCGCTCTGCCACCACCTCCCGTCGCTACAGCTCCAGTTCAGAGCCCACCACGGAGAAGAGCGTCCCCTACGAGAACGTACTCAAGGTCTGTGTGATGTTTTTTTTGTCATCCTCTATGGTTATGTCCGAAATGGCACCCTAATCCTTAGTCCCTATCGGCCCTGGTCAAAAGTAGTGCATTATACACCGAGTATAGCAAACATAAGGAATTCCTTCCTAAAATTGATTTGCCTCAGAACAGCCTCAATTTGTCGGGGCATGGACTCTACAAGGTGACGAAAGCGTTCCACAGGGATGCTGGCCCATGTTGACTCCAATGCTTCCGACAGTTGTCAAGGCTGGATGTCCTTTGGGTGGTGGACCATWCTTGATACACACGGTGAAAGAATGGCTAGCAGGAGCTCGTCTGAGCGGTTGGCTTCAGAGCCCTCACCTGCTATGTCCAGTACTTAGTGCTGATTCAGACCCTCTACAGCAGCGTTTCCCAAACTCGGTCCTGGGGACCCCAAGGCGTACACTTCTTGGTKTTTGCCCTAGCATTACACAGYTGATTAATATAATCAAAGCTTCATTTTTTAATTTTTAATTTATTTTACCTTTACTTAACTAGGAAAGTCAGTTAAGAACAAATTCTTATTTTCAATGACGGCCTAGTGTCACGAACCGGCTCAAAGCCCGTAACAAAAGGGAGACAACGTGGAGATAAGGAGTAACAAAATATATTTATTAAATAAAGTAACCTAAATGCAATTAACAATGGTGTGTGTAATCAGTAATCAGTAGTGTAAGTGAGTGTTTTGGCATGCATGAATGTGATAATGCGGTGTGTTGAAAGGTGCTAAAGCAAACAACCAAAAAGTCACAAAAAACCACAACAAAATCTATCAAGGTGTCTGCATGGAGAGAGTCCCCTCCATAAATGGGGAAGTGGTGTATTTATCCTGGGAGACACCGGGCCCAGGTGTTTCCCATGTATCTGACGACCCTCCCAACTCCGCCCACCGACATCCTAATAAGGAAACAAGAACAAAGAGAGAATACAGCAGACAGAGTGGGAGGGTCGTCACACTAGGAACAGTGGGTTAACTGCCTTGTTCAGGGGCAGAAYGACAGATTTGTACCTTGTCAGCTCGGGGATTTGAACTGGCAACCTTTCAATGCTTTAACCACTAGGCTACGCTGCCGCCCCTTGATGAGTTGATGAGTTGAATCAGCTGTGTAGTGCTATGGCAAAAACCAAAACGTGCGCCCCTTTGTGTCCCCAGGTCCAAGTTTGGGAAACGCTGCTCCACGGGATGTTTTTCTTCCTTTTCTTCCTGACCACCACAAATTAGGCACACACACACACTTCGGGTATTTACGAGGGGTCTTGTAATAACTTGGGATCTTACTTGTTGTGGTTATTTCGATGTTCGCACAACATTGACATTGGTGTTACCGTCGACAAAAATAAGTCCTCAGAAACCGCACTCTTTTCGGACGATGATAACACTCTGAGTGGGCGGCGCAGTGTCCAGATGCACATTTCCAAGCGCTCTGATTGGTTTGGAATGGCAGCGCTATGATTGTTGAGAGACCGCTAAGTTTGACTGAGCAGCCAAACTAACAGCATTGCAGTTCTTCACAAACCTGTGCACCTAGTTACCGTACCCCGTTCAAAGGCACTTAATTCTTTTAAAAAGAAAGGAGGACCACAATGGTAATGTCTCAAACTTTTTTGTGTTTACAGCTTTTGGCCCAAGCATTAGACACCTGAACATCTAATCAAATGGCTACCCAGACTATTTGCATTGCCCCCCCCCCCCACCTTCTATGCTGATGCTACTCTGTTATTATCTATGCGTAGTCACTTTACCCCTACCTACATGTACATATTACCTCAACTAACCAGTGCCCCCGTACATTGACTCTGTACCGGTACCCCCTGTATATAGCCTCGCTGTTATTTTACTGCTGCTCTTTTAATTGTTTTTTTATTTATTTTTAATTAACACTTATTTTTCATAACTGCATTGTGGATTAAGGGCTTGTAAGTAAGCATTTCACTGTAAGGTCTACACCTGTTTTCAGTGCAAGTGCCAAATAACAATCTGTTCCCTACTTAAAAAAAAAATATATTTCATATAAAAAAGAGAACATCTAATAAGAAATGTAGTTTTACTATGTGTATTCTATTTTTTTACTATGTGTATTCTATTTAAACAAATCTCGTGGTAGGTGGAGGAGGGTGGCAGTGGGCCTACCAAGCCCCTTCCCAAGTCAGCAGAGGCTGTGGTAATCGGTGGGGGAAGCCTGGGATGCCAGACAGTCTACCACCTAGCCAAGATGGGCATGACCAACGTGGTGCTGCTGGAGAGAGACAGACTGACCGCCGGAACCACCTGGCACACAGCAGGTAGGTAGTACCCACCTAACCACCCAGAAGCCTATCCAGGCTGTGGCTTTTGCTACTATGGATTCATTAATGTGTAGGGTTGTTTTGTAAATGGATCTGTCATGTATATCAGTGTTTTTTTAAATCCTGGTCCTGGGGACCCAAAGGGTTATATGGAAGATGCATTCAAGGTGATGTCACATTAAATGCCGTTAGGAAAATAAATGCATTATGATGACCACAAGGGTGTACCCTTACCATGCTTACAGATTCCCCCCCCCCCCCCCCCCCTTTGGTTACTTGACCTAAATTGCATTCTCTATGAAAATGACCATAGAGCATGATTTATAGCCTCTGGGGGGGTGGTGACAGGGGCATTCTTATGACATTGCCAGCTGAAAATTTGAGCTCAATTTCCAAAAAGACAAGTTCTGTAGCTTTCGTAGGATATGCCACCGAAATTGACGCACTGCGGACCCGGGACTGGGTCCAAAACAACCACGCAGTTGAACAGGTTTTAAAGGAGAAGAATATAACCTCTGGGATTGTTAAAGGGGAGGTCTAATTGGCCGGAAAACAAATGTACTTACATATTAGTCCCCCCCCCCTCGCTCTGTCTGTCTTCGTCTCTCTCTTTCTCTCCCTTTTGGTCTCTTTTTCTCTCTCCTGCTCCCTCACTAATCGTCACTGTCTCTTGTGGTGTCTCTGTCCCAGGTCTGCTGTGGCAGCTGAGGCCCAGTGATGTCGAGGTGGAGCTGCTAGCCCACACCAGACAGGTGATCAGCCATGACCTGGAGCAGGAGACCGGTCTAGAGACGGGCTGGATCCAGAACGGAGGCCTCTTCATCGCATCCAACAAGCAGAGGCTGGACGAGTATAAACGCCTCATGTCGGTACGCTCATACAGGACCAGACTACACTGGACTGGGGTCTTAGGTTAGACTGGTTGGGGTAGAGGTGTCTCTCTTTAACAAGCAGAGGCTGGACGAGTACAAACGCCTCACGTTGGTACCTATTGTAGACTGGGCCCTGCTGCTCCAGAATAGACTGGACTCAACGGAGTAAACTTATATAACTTGTTGGGGTAGAGGCTGGGTACTGTACCTATGGGCCTTACTTGTCCAGACTAGACCTACCCCTCCAGCGAATTCAGTAAATAGGCCAGCGGTAACTTTGTGGGTGTGAGATGAAATGCCCAGTTTGATTTTATTAGGATCCCCTTTAGCCGATGCCAATGGCGACAGCTAGTCTTACTTGGGTCCAACATATAACGAACAAGACATTCGACAAAAGACTTTACAATTTGCATACGTTGTGTGTATGTGTGCATCTATCAGTTCCACATACATGTCAGTAMATACACACACAAGTAGGTCACATGAGGGAGAGGTGTTGTGCCGTGAGGTGTTGCTTTATTTGTATTTTGAAACCAGGTTTGCTGTTCACTTGCATTCATGGCCCTGTAAAATACTGTAGGTTTCCTTGAATTTGTTCTGGATCTGGGGACTGTGAAAAGACCATTGGTGGCATGTCTGGTGGGGTAAAGTCTGTGTGTAAGTTGACTATGCGAACGGTTTAGAATTTCCAACACTTTTGTTAATGTTTCTTTTAAAAACAGTGACAAAGTCAGTCTTTCCTCAACTCTTAGCCAAGAGAGACTGGCACGCATAGAATTAATATTAGCCCGCTGATTACAATGAAGAGCAAGACGTGCCGCTCTGTTCTGGGCCAGCTGCAGCTTAACAAGGTCTTTACTTGCAGCACTGGACCATATGACCGTTTTTGATAATTGCACAAATGATCTGGAACTCAAATCACACAACTCCCATATGGGGCAGGGGGAGACAAGTTAGCAAATATAGAGGATTTATGAAATGTAATATTGCGGTGTCAACATTTCAGTCTTTGAGCTAGGGCAATTCCATGGTAATAGAATTATGCTGAGACTTAGATTTCACTTTTATAATGTGAACAAAAAAAAAATGATTGCAAAGCTGGTCCTCCTTTTCAGTTGGAATAGTTTTCATAGTGTTCTATTGTTAACAGTATTTTGTCTTATATTATCTCCAATGTATCGTCCATGTAAAAAGTATTGTCTGATTTAGGATGATTAATATCCGGCAATACTTTTTTTTAAATTCTATGCATTTTGCTAGGTTTTGGCATCACAGCACGAAAGTGTAAGGGTTCTCCAGTTTAGGTGGACTGGATCTTTATATTTACCATCTGGGTCCTGTTTCAGTAATGGTGAAATCAGACATTCTTGCTGAGTACCTGATAGTCTACCATTTTAAGAGAGTGGTTAAAACATGTTAATAACAGACCTTTTTGAGTGGAATTGCCCACAGTGAGAATAACCTGTATTTAATAGAGGTTCCATGCAAAATGGAAGTGTGGTGCTGTCTCACGAGGATGATGTCATTTTATTGTTCTTCTCTCCAGTTGGGGAAGGTGTACGGTATCGAGTCCCACGTCCTGTCCCCCGCTGAGACCAAAGACCTGTACCCTCTGATGAACGTAGATGACCTCTATGGCACGCTGTACGTCCCCAAGGATGGCACCATGGACCCCGCTGGCACCTGTACCACCCTGTCCAGGGCAGCCACTGCCCGTGGTGCCACGGTAAAGATAACACTCACGGATGCATGCATACACGGGCTCATTGGCTTGTGATGAGTAAGCCTTGCCTGCGACTTCAGAATCAGTGTCACCCTCGGCCCATGGGGGGAATCTCCTATTGGGCTAACAGTTAAGATGTTGGTTTCTCCCATGGGAGACCAGCGTGACACGCACGCACACAAGTTACTTAAGCGTTACATGGCTTGAGTATTGAGTTATTTGCTTAATTATTCTCTTCCCACTTGTGTACTATTAAAGATGGAAACATTATCTTGACACCGGCGTACAGTTGCACCTTAATAGTCAGTAAAAGACATTGAGTGGGCTATAAACCTGCAGTTCCTTAAGGTAACAATGTTTTTTCTAGACCGCTCAGGAGCAGAGCAGGCTAGTTTCTGACCAGTTTATCAGTGTTTTGTAGTGTAGGGAGGTCGGTGAACCCTGAGCATCAACTCTGTAGGGTCCAGTCCACTGTTCCATATTCTCTTTCCTGCTATAAGTGATACCAATGAATATTAAGACAGTAAAACCTTTAGATGGCCAGCGATAGATACACAACTATGGCACTTTATACTCTGTTGGCACTACTGTTGGCATTGCTCCTGTAACACCCACTCATCTACTCTCAGGCACAAAAAGCTCCTCAGGCACAAAAAGCTCCTGAAGAATGAATCTCTGTCATTATGGTTTTACCATATAACTACTATGTGATTGTATGTTATAACCAATGTTCCCTCTAAGCTGTGGACGTAGCTCCCAAGAGACTGCCATGCAGAAGAAAAATCAGCCCACGCAGAGGAGCACGAGATTGAACTTCACTCAACTTTCTAGAGTTTTCCCCGTTAGTTAACACTATCAACGTTTCCCTTTACTGTGGGAATTGTGATCCAATCAATGCAATATTTGCCACTTTCAATGCAACATACCAAAACGAACTATGCAAGAGATTTTGTTGTAGGCCAAGCGTATCGGTGTAGGATTGTATTGACAAGCAATACTCAGGCCCGTACTATACACAGACGGGTGCGCCATAACCAATCTGAGCTGCAGTAGGCCTATATGCAAATAGACCATTGCCATATATGGATTCGTGCCATTCACTTTAAACTGGACTATTTTACAGCATGAGCTGTCGTGATTTATTATRCATTTGTTTTGAGATCAAAGCGAGAGCAGCATATAGCCACGTGTGCTCATTTTACATTCTTTGCTAGTTAATGATTTAGTAGCCCAGTTATTGCTGATTTGTAGTCAGCAATGTGGGAGTGRTTRCTTCCTACAAGAGMACAAAACGTGTAGATTTCTAGCCATCTCTGAAAAGCTAGTCTGGTAAATACCTTTATTGTATCTTAAAAGGGCAGTGTTTTATTTTGAGACAGGCTTGAATAAGCTAAGTACTCAGTAGGCAGAGGGTAGCATAATTTGTATGATTCTCTGTAATAATGGTACGGAAATAATAATGAATTGTGGTTTCTTGCATCAAACAACACAACAAAATGTTCAGTCACCTCTTTGTCTGATAAACTGGTGAATGTCAAGCCCTGCATGTTTTCTTTCCAAAAGGYTCATGGAATGTAGGCCTACATTGAACCCCATACATGGCTGCTAATGTAGGCTGAATGATAGAACTTCTCTTTYCATGTTAAAATGTTATGTGATACATTTTCTCCATTTGGTTTTTATGGTAGGCCACTCTGGTAGGCCTACATTATGATCAAATAGCCACAGACATGGCCACTGTTAAAACAGTCAATTAAAGCGGGTACAGCCTCATTGTTCAAGGTGAACGCGTGCCTGAAGATGCACAGAAATTTCACAAGATTCAAATTCAAGCGCTCAGCAGACCTGAAATTGGCTCCGTGCTTAAAAAATATTAGAGGGAACATTGGTTATAAYGTAATGGATCGTACCTGGCTCCACCAGGGGGCTAAAGGGGGATTAGCCCCCTCAGTTCAAACTTTTGCCCCCTTTAAATTRTAGTTCTATATCCCTATATAAAAATGGCAAAAAAGTTCAAATGATTGAGTGACAGGTTGGCGCAAAACAACAAAAATCTCCGTTGCGCTGTGTCAGCWCAATGGACAGAGCGTGCCGCGGTGTGTGTGTGTAGGGGGGCTATGGAAAGTCACTGGGGTGGTTATGCATGATTCCTTTGGGTTTCCATAAAAGTGGGAGGCTAAATGAGTAACGTGCTACGCSTCCGCCTGTAATATTTGATTTATATTTATAAGGGCGGGGTCAAACTCTCTCTTTCCTGCTCCTCTGCTGTTCTATGGCACTATGGCCGGTGCTCTGCAGGGGCGTCTGACCTATGATGGGATGTGTAAGGTTTTCATCCCGACATTGACTGACAATGAATTGATTATGACTGAGCTCCCTTCGGTGCCTGTAGAGAAGGTGTGCTGTGTCTCTTTCCCAATGCTTGGAGAGAAAATGACTCCACCGCAAATGCCCCTGGGTGTGGAACTTGTCACTGCTGGGGGGGGGTTGGAATGTGCCATTCTGCCCCGCTGATACATGTCTATTAGTTTGGATAGTGTGGGTAGAAATACTGAACAGTAAGGATTTCAGTTGAAGGGAAAATGACCACTGCTACGTTCTGACAATGTTTGAGGTTACTGCTTATGCGTGAAGAATGTGTCTCGGGCATAGTTAATAATGTCGAGACCAGAAGAAGGCGAGGGGTATGTGGTGAAGAAGCGCTATAGGCACGTCTCTCGCCACTATTGGGCACCGACTCCTGCCAATTTGTTTCATCGTGTCAATTTTGATCAATGCCCCGTGAAATATACACTGAACAAAAATATACACGCAGTTGCAGCTAAATTGGAAATTGGTCAGTTGAAATAAATTCATTAGGCCTTAATCTATGGATTTCACATGACTGGGAATACCGATATTAAAAAAAAATTAAATAAAAAAAAAAGATGGGGGTGTGGATCAGAACCAGTCAGTATCTGGTGTGACCACCATTTTCCTCCTTCGCATAGAGTTGATCAGGCTGTTGATTGTGGCCTGTGGAATGTTGTTCCACTCGTCTTCAGTGGCTGTGCGAAGTTGCTGGATATTGACGGGAGCTGGGAAAACGCTGTCGTACACGTCGATCCAGAGCATCCCAAACATGCTTAACGGGTGACATGTCTGGTGAGTGGTGGTGATGAGGTTATGGCGGCGGATTAATGGCACGACAATGGGCCTCAGGATCTCATCACGGTATCTCTGTGCGTTCACATTGCCATTGATAAAATGCAGTTGTGTTCGCTGTCCGTAGCTTATGCCTGTCAATACCATAACCCCACCACCACGGGGCACTGTTCACAATGTTGACATCAGCCAACCGACAGCTCACACGACACCATACACGCTGTCTGCCATCTGCTAGGTACAGTTGAAACCGGAATTCATCCCTGAAGAGCACACTTGCACACAGCGTGCCAGTGGCCATCGAAGGTGAGCATTTACGATGCCGAACTGTAGTCGGGTSAAGACCCTGGTGAGGACAACAAGCATGCAGATGAGCTTCCCTGAGATGTTTTCGGATTGTTTATGCAGAAATTCTTCAATTGTGCAAACCCAGTTTCATCAGCTCTCCGGGTGGCTGGTCTTAGACCATCCCACAGGTGAAGAAGCTGGATGTGGAGGTCCTGGGCTGTTGTGGTTACAGATGGTCGGTGGTTGTGAGGCAGGTTAGATGTACTGCCAAATTCTTTAAAACGCCTATGATAGTGAAATGAAAATGTAATTATCTGGCAACAGCTCTTGTGGACATTCCTGCAGTCAGTATGGCAATTGCATGCTCCCTCAAATCTTGAGGCATCTGTGGCATTGTGTTGTGGCACARCTGCACATTTTAGAGTGGCCTTTTGTCTCCAGCACAAGGTGCACCTTTGTACTGATCATGCTGTTTAATCAGCTTTTTTGACATGCCACACCTGTCAGGTGGATGGATTATCRTAGCAAAGGATTAGTGCTCACTAACAGATGTAAACATTTGTGCACAAAATGTGAGAAATATTTTTTTGGGGGGGGACCAACACTTTACATGTTGCGTTTTATATTTTTGTTCAGTGTATATATTTGTCAATATCACCGTCATCTTTGAAACGCCAGCGCTGTGAAAATAAATCCAACACTCATTTCCACCTCTACCTACCTGCCTGCCTCCTGATTTAATCTCTGTCCTTACAACTGCTAGAAGGCCCCTATTTTATGCTGACACAGCGCAGCGGAGATACATTAGGCTACAGATTCCACGCCAACCTGTCACTTCAAAAGCACTCAATGAACTTTTGTTTATTGTGGTATGGCGTGATATAAGCAGAAGTCAATATAATTCCAATTCAAGAACACCCCCCCCCCCCCCAGAATTGTGCCCCCTCCCCCACTTTCAACTGCCCCTTTAGTCACTATCCTGGCTCCGGGTCTGGTAAGGCTTGTTTCTGGGCAAGTCACACAGCCAGAAATAACTCCTGGCGATAGCCATGAGTATAATAACTATAGATACGTATACATGGGGTTGTCTTTCACCTCATCTCTGATTGGCTCGCTCTCCTGTCAGGTGATAGAGAACTGTCCAGTGACGGGGATCCAGGTGAGCACAGACGACATGGGAGTGAAGAGGGTCAAGGCTGTGGAGACCTTCCACGGAACCATCCAGACCCCCGTGGTCGTAAACTGTGCAGGTTAGTCAGTCGTCTATCACAGTGATTCCAAACTTTTTTTTAATGGTTACTGTACCCCAAATTACATTTTGCTCTGTCTGGAGAACCCACAAAGTACCCCCCCCCCCCCCCCTTGTGCATTTGACCCGTAGGCCTATGTTCTGGCCTCCTATTTAAGCATCTGGACGCTATTCAAGATGACTGAACCATTACAAAAAGCCCTTAACAAGAAATAGAGTTGATTTGGACGGATCATTGACGAGTAGTTATTTAGGATGCAAGGTGATTTGTAGATCAGGGACTCTGCACAGTCGGACTGCAATGTTGAGCTTAAGCACGCACTCTCTCTCTTTGCCCTGTCAGGAGTGTGGGCCTCTAAGCTGGGTGAGATGGCTGGAGTCAAGGTGCCACTCATCGCCATGCACCATGCCTACGTCGTGACAGAGAGGATCGAGGGCATCCAGGTACGTCCGTAGGCACTCGTGTTGCACGCATGCTGCACACACACACGGAAACGCACACAGCACCATGCAGACATGGTGATCGAGGGCATCCAAGGAAAAGGAACAGCCTGTCTTGTCTTTACCATCGTGTAGTTGTAATAGTATTAATTTATTGATCCCGACTTGGGCAACTGATTTATCACCACAAACATATGCACTGTCAGAGGGTAAGTCCAGGTGACAYGTGCTATTTGAACTTTGATCTGCAATATTATCCAGCTTGCTCATGCATGTCGTACTGCTGACTAGAGGGCCAGCTGAGGCTCCAGTCTGCTCTCGGTTGTCACCATCTGGCCAAGCTGCAAAGCTGGAGGTTCTAAAATGTATCTTCTTAAAATGTTCAACCTAACCTTAACCCCAACCACACTGCTAACCTTATGCCTAGCCCTAACCTTAAATTAAGACAAGTTTATTTTAGTTTTCATGAATTTGTTACGATATAGCCAATTTTAACTTTGCAGCTTGGCCTTATAGTGTGAACCAGTCCTTTCCTCTCTCCCACCACCAGGTCTCCCCAGCAGGGGGCACTGTGACACTGCAGGCCCCTGTCTTACTACTTCCCTTCAGTGTAGAGCAGGTATTCCCAAACTGGGGTATGCGTACCCCCAGTACATTAGTGTCTAGTTTAAGAAACAGGCGCCTCACAATTCCTCAACTGGCAGCTTCATTAAATAGTACCCGCAAAACACCAGCCTCAACAGTGAAGAGGCGACTCCGGGATGCTGGCCTTCTAGGCAGAGTTGCAAAGAAAAGGCCATATCTCAGACTGGCCAACAAAAATAAATTATTAAGATGGGCAAAGAATACAGACACTGGACAGAGGAACTCTGCCTAGAAGGCCAGCATCCCAGAGTCGCCTTTTCACTGTTGACAATGAGACTGTTTTTTTGCGGGGACTATTTGTCACGAACCGGCTCATAGTCCGTAACAGAAAGGGAGACAACGTGGAGATTAGTTAATAAAGATTTTGTTATTCCTTAAATAATCTAAATACAATTAACAATGGTGTGTGTAATCAGTAGTGTAAGTGAGTGGTTGCGTGCATAAATGTGATAATGAGGGGTGTTCAAAAAGGTGCCAAAGCAAAGAAACGGCCACAAAAATGCCACAACCAAAATCTATAAGTGTGTTTGCATGGAGAGAGTCTCCTCAATGAATGGGGAAGTGGTGTATTTATCCTGGGATACACCCGGGCCCAGGTGTGTCCCATGTCGCTGACGACCCTCCCAGCTCCGCCCGCCGACATCCTAATAAGGAAAACCAGAGCAAAGAGAAAGAATACGGCAGACAGAGCGGGAGGGTTTTCACCCCCCCCTCCCCCCCATAAAACCGGGGACCAACAAGGACCGCGGAACACCATACCAGTCACACAAACAAATTGACCCACCCTCTGCGTCCCAAATTGATGAGGGGGTACATGTTCACACTTCCACTTGTCCCAGCCAACCTCGTCCTCCCCAGACCTCAGCAAACTTTGTGCACAGGAAGCAACCTTTCAGAGAAAAGAAGAAAACGAGACCAGAAGGGAACAGACAGGAGCGACAGAACAGGACAATACCAAACAATGGTCAGTCACGTAGACATTCGGGAACAGGACAAAACCAAACAATGGTCAGTCACGTAGACATTCGGGAACAGGACAAAACCAAACAATGGTCAGTCACRYAGACATTCRGGAACAGGGTGAACAAGAGAGCGTGTCAGCAACAATCTCCAACGAAAATAACATCTCAGGGTCCTTCCCGTAACATTTTGGCAACATCAACACAATCTTTCTTTAGACGTTTATCACTMATTTCAATCTTGTGGTGTTAAGCGATCTTCAACTGCTGTTCTTTAGTCCATCATTCGAACAGTTCCTCTGATGGAAAGCGAATGAACTCGTCTACATTAGACACCATAGTCAGAAGTAAATACTTAAAAAATGATCGCTCTTCCCTTCTGCTGAGCACACCAGACCGGACCACAACAAGAGAAATGACAATCGCACTGGGCACCACAGAAGAGAGATGAGATCTATATGGAGCTTCCCCAAAACCTACAGTAACTCAACCCTCGTCTTCGTGCGGATATGCGGTGGGTAATTACGCACTATAGCCCGCTGGCAAGKWWGAAGRAAAAAAAAGGGAACAGACAGGAGCGACAGAACAGGACAATACCAAACAATGGTGTGAGTTGGGTGAGCGATTACGCAGGTACTTTCTCAACGGATGACACAAACAACTGGATTCGTTATCCCTTTCATGCCCTGCCTCCAGTCCACTTACTGATATCTGAACAAGAGAGCCTCATCGAAATTTCAACTAGCGGTTATGTGAAAATAGAACTTAATCAAAAGCCACTGACAGATTTCTGTATTGGGCTGCGCTCAGAGTATCCTGCCTTGGCAAATCGCGCTGTTAAGACACTGATTTCCCTTTGCAACAACGTATCTATGTGAGAGTGGATTCTCGGCCCTCACTAGCATGAAAACTAAATACAGGCACAGACTGTATGTGTGAAATGAAATAAGACTGAGACYCTCTCCAATACAACCCAACATTGCAGAGTTATGTGCATCCTTTCAAGCACACCCTTCTCATTAACCTGTGGTGAGTTACTCACAATTTTCAATGAACCAAAAAGGTTTAATATGTAAGATGGTTAAATAAAGAGCAAAATTATTGATTATTATATTATTATTTGTGCCCTGTTCCTAATAAGAGCTCTTTGTCACTTCCCAAGAGCTGGGTGACAAACTCACACTCATTCTTATGTTTAATAAATCTATTGTGTGTGTGTGTGTGTGGCAGGCTTACAATGATGGCAAAAAACAACATTTGAGAGTGAGCTGACCCTGGTGCTAGAGGGGGTACGCAGCTGGAGGTTGAATGTTTTGAAGGGGTACGGGACTATAAAAAGATTAGGAACCACTGGTGTAGAGAACTGAGTCAAAGATGGTTTATTATGAAGATTCCTAGAAWTTGCTTCTCCAATAGAAATCCCCGATCACGCTTGTAGGCGATGTCAAGGCCACGTTAGATAGCCAACCTCATGAGCAGAAACATGCTCAGTCATGCCCAACTGAGCATGTAAACTCAGCAACAACAAAAAAYGTCCTCTCACTGTCAACTGTGTTTATTTTCAGCAAACCTAACATGTGGAAATATTTGTATGAACAAGATTCAACAACTCAGGCATAAACTGAACAAKTTCCACARACATGTGACTAACAGAAATGGAATAATGTGTCCCTGAACAAAGGGGGGTCAAAATCAAAAGTAAYAGTCAGTATYTGGTGTGGCCACCAGCTGCATTAAGTACTGCAGTGCATCTCCTCCTTGTGGACTGCACCAGATTTGCCTGTTCTTGCTGTGAGACGTTACCCTACTCTTCCACCAAGGCACCTGTAAGTTCCCAGACATTTCTGGAGGGAATGGCCCKAGCCCTCACCYTCCAATCCAACAGGTCCTAGATGTGCTCAATGGGATTGAGATCCGGGCTCTTCGCTGGCCATGGCAGAATACTGATATTCCTGTCTTGCAGGAAATCATGCACAKRACRAACAGAATGGCTGGTGGCATTGTCATGTCAGGATGAGCCTGCAGGAAGGGTACCACATGAGGGAAGAGGATGTCTTCCCTGTAACGGTGTGCTGTGACACACCGCCCCAGACCATGACGGACCCTCCACCTCCAAATTGATCCTGCTCCAGAGTACAGGCCTCGGTGTAACGCTCATTCCTTCGATGATAAACGCGAATCCGACCATCACCCCTGGTGGGACAACCGCGACTCGTCAGTGAAGAGCACTTTTTGCCAGTCCTGTCTGGTCCTGCGACGGTGGGTAATGTGCCCATATGCAACGTCGTTGCCGGTGATGTCTGGTGAGGACCTGTCTTACAACAGGCCTACAAGCCCTCAGTCCAGCCTCTCTCAGCCTATTGCTGACAGGCTGAGCACTGATGGAGGGATTGTGCGTTCCTGGTGTAACTCGGGCAGTTGTTGTTGCCATCCTGTACTTGTCCCGCAGGTGTGATGTTCAGATGTACCGATCCTGTGCTGGTGTTACACGTGGTCAGCCACTGCGAAGACAATCAGCTGTCCGTCCTGTCTCCCTGTAGCGCTTTCTTAGGCGTCTCACAGTATGGACATTGCAATTTATTGCCCTGGCCACATCTGCAGTCCTCATGCCTCCTTGCAGCATGCCTAAGGCACGTTCACGCAGATGAGCAGGGACCCTGGGCATCTTTCTTTTGGTGTTTTTCCAGAGTCAGTAGAAAGACCTCTTTAGTGTCCTAAGTTTTCATAACTACCGTCTGTAAACTGTTAGTCTCTTAACGACCGTTCCACACGTGCATGTTCATTAATTGTTTATGGTTCATTGAACTAGCATGGGAAACGGTGTTTAAACCCTTTACAATGAAGATCTGTGAAGTTATTTGGATTTTTACAAATTATCTTTGAAAGACAGGGTCTTGAAAAAGGGACGTTTATTTTTTTGCTGAGTTTATATGCTGTCAAATTAAAGGCACTCCTATATAAAGTAGTTTTTTGATTAAATTGTTTACCTGTCAGTAGAAAAATATATGGCAAATAGATATCAAAACTGGATGGTGTTAACCGAGTGGCGCAGCGGTCTAAGGCACTGCATCTCAGTGCTTGAGGCGTCAATACAGAGACCCAATACAGACAATCCAGGATGTGTCAGAACCGCCCGTGATCAGGAGTCCAATAGGGCAGCGCACAATACCCTGTGTCGTCCGGGTTTGGCCGGTGTAGAACTGTCATTGTAAATAAGAATTTGTTCTTAATTGACTAGTTAAATAAAAAAAGAAAATGATAGATGGGAGGGGTTGAGTGGAGCTGAAGGGTGGGATTAAAAACAACAAAATGACTATACTTTGTGTCTGTAAAATATATATATATATATAGTATGTATGAGTTGGAAGTAGAAGCCTAAGTGTTATAGTTTATTAGTATACTCCAATTAGGGGAGGGGTGGTAGGGTTAGGGGAAAATGTGTGCATAGAGTACCAGTCAAAAGTTTGGACACACCTACTCATTCAAGGGTTTTACTTTTATTTTTTACTATTTTCTACATTGTAGAATAATAGTGAAGACATCAAAACAATTAAATAACACAACAAAAGAAGTGTTAAACAAATCAAAATATATTTGTTATTTTAGATTCTTCAAAGTAACCTCCCTTTGCCTTGATGGCAGCTTTGCACACTCTTGGCATTCTCTCAACCAGCTTCATGAGGTAGTCACCTGGAATGCATTTCAAGTAACAGGTGTGCCTTGGTAAAAGTTAATTTGGGGAATTTCTTTCCTTCTTAATACGTTTGAGCCAATCAGTTGTGTTGTGACAAGGTAGGGGTGGTATACAGAAGATTTGTTAAGACCAAGTCCATATTATGAACTGCTCAAATAAGCAAAGAGAAGTGACAGTCCATAATTACTTTAAAACATAGTCAGTCAATGCTGAATGTAGAACTTTTAACGTTTTTTCAAGTGCAGTCGCAAAAACCATCAAGCGCTATGATGATACTGGCTCTCATGAGAACCGCCACAGGAGAGGAAGACCCAGAGTTACTTTTGCATCAGAGGATAAGTTCATTAGAGTTACCAGCCTCAGAAATTGCAGCCCAAATAAATGCTTCACAGAGTTCAAGTAACAGACACATCTCAACATCAACTGTTCAGAGAGACTGCGTGAATCAGGCCTTCATGGTCTAATTGCTGCAAAGAAACCACTACTAAAGGACACCAATGAGAAGAAGAGACTTGCATGGGCCAAGAAACATGAGCAATGGACATTAGACCCGTGGAAATGTGCGATTTTTGGTTCCAACCACCATGTCTTTGTGAGATGCTGAGTAGGTGAACGGATTATCTCTGCATGTGTGGTTCCCACCGTGAAACATGGAGAAGGAGGTTTGATGGTGACACTGTCTGTGATTTTATATAGAATTCAAGGCACACTTAACCAGCATGGCTACCACATCAGTTTGCAGTGATACGCCATCCCATCTGGTTTGCGCTCAGTGGGACTATAATTTGTTTTTCAACCGGACAATGACCCAACACACCTCCAGGTTGTGTAAGGGCTATTTGACCAAGAAGGAGAGTGATGGAGTGCTGCATCAGATGACCTGACCTCCACAATCACCCGACCTCAACCCAATTGAGATGGTTTGGAATGAAGGAAAAGCAGCCAAGTGCTCAGCATTTGTGGGAACACCTACAAGACTGATGGAAAATTATTCCTCGTGAAGCTGGTTGAGAGAATGCCAAGTGTGCAAAGCTCTTCAAGGCAAAGGGTGGCTACTTTGAAAACCCAAATCAAAATATAATTTTAGATAACACTTTTGGGGTTACTACATGATTCCATATGTTATTTCATAGTTTTGATGTCTTCACTCTTATTCTACAATGTAAAATAAAGTATAACCCTAGACTGAATAGGTGGCCAAACTTTTGACTGGTACTCTATTTGACATGTTTATCATAATTGAGTAATAATTAATTGGAGTTGGCCGAATACGACAAATACAAATCATGACAAAAACAAAGTGATTAACCAGTCATAACTAGCCAATGTCAATGCAGATTACACAGTAAGCAACCAATCGATTAAACACAGGATATGACATCATGGAACACCCTGCTTCTTCGCTTCTAGAAACTTTAAAAAAACACAAATTAACAAACTTTAAGACTCCATATTGTTTCATCTGTAGGTGCAACAAAAATTGGTGTCATATGAAGCTTTACTGCTTTCTCTATAATATGAGTAGTATTTTGATTTCAATAATATAAACATGAATATTGAAAATATATTTTTTTACATTTGGGCAAAAAAGAAATCTATGTTGCTGAACATAATATAAAATCTACTGACAGAATGGGATCTCTGCTAGTTTTGTTTTATACAAATAAATTAGCATAGCCAATTTAACCAATCACAGCCCTCCTTTTACTTGTATCATTGAACATACTGCAAATCACCAGCAAAGTGGGACCATTTTTGAATCAATTTTCACATTCACTGTTGGTAATGCTTGGTGTGGATGTTTTGCATCTTTGCCTGTAACTTTGCACCTTTTTGATGTAAATGTTTTGAGGACTGGGTTTTGCGCAGAGAAAGGGACAGGACAACAACTCTTATAATTATAACTATTGAATCCTGCAAGATATTGTTTTTAATTATACAAATACCTTTTTTGGCAAAGCGGAGATGTTGGAAATGTTTTTGCCCATGCTACATACAGGTATCTATATTGGTCCGCTAATACTAGTAAAAGCCCAGTGCACTACTTTTGATTATTTAACCCTCACAATGGTGGTAAAAGTGGTCAATTGTCATACTTGAGTAAAAGTAAAGATGCCTTAATAGGAAATGACTCAAGTAAAAGTTACCCAGTAAAATACTATTTGAGTCAAAGTATTTGGTGTTAAATATACTTATGTGTCAAAAGTAAATGGAATTGCTCAAATGTACTTAAGTATCAAAAGAAAAAGTATAAATAACTTAATTCCTTATATTARGTAAACCAGATGGCACAATTTGTTATTTTTTTATTGACAGATAGCCAGGGGCACCCCAACACTGACATAATTTACAAACAAAGCATTTGTGTTTAGTGAGTCCTCCAGATCAGAGGCAGTAGGGATGAGCAGGGATGTTCTCTTGATAAGTGTGTGTGAATTGGACCATTTTCCTGTCAAAATGTAACAAGTACTTTTGGGTGTCAGAGAAAATGTAAGGAGTAAAAAGTACATWATTTTCTTTACGAATGTAGTGAAGTGAAAGTTGCCAAAAATATAAATGGTAATATAAAGTAAAGATACCCCTCAAAAAGTAGTACTTTAAAGTAATTTTTACTTAAGTACTTTACACCTCAGCACACCTACTTCCTGCGGCTATGGGCCTGGRTAAGGCCAATATGTCATAAATATGCCAATTTACTATAAAATATTCATCATTATGCTTTTAGATACAAAGGTCAAATATATGTCAACAATCCTTCCTCCAAAGGACTTACTGTAAATCATATTGATCTGTTCTACACACACACCAGTCTTATCACGTGAAGCTAAAGACGCTTAGTCAGCAAAGAGAAGAGAAGCCCAACTGTTGTATGTGTGTCCTCCAGTATCTTTCAACACTGTTCTCCATATCGTTTAAACAGGACAGGAACTCGTTGGGACAAAATAGTCCCACGAAGGTCAATATGTTTGCAAAAATGTGCTGCAAAAATGTATCGGAAAACATGGGTCAGCATTTCAACTGGTATTAATTCACAGTTAGCTTGATATATATATTTATACTGTCTACACCATGCRTTCATATATTTCTATTTTCTGCTTGTCGGTTCAGTCTCCGTCTTGTTTATTTTATTTTGATCATAGTTGTAATTTATTTTATGGCTAAACTTCCAAGTGCATTGGAATGGCAGACTTGGCTACAGCAAATTGGCCAACGAGTGGACTTTTGKGCAGTTTTGTAGCGTTTTTCATCTGCGTTATGTTTTGCTCCGGTATCCATGGAGACCAAACTGCCACTAGTCAGCCAACCAGTGATTGTGAACCTTCTGCCTACTAGTGGGTTAGTAGTGACCTGATGACTGTTCTCTATTGTATAGACTGATTGGGTTCTGCATGGGGAGAGAGAGGCTAGCTAGCTACTTCTATCGTCGATTAGGRACGATGAGGACCATTTCCAGACCATAGTCAGTACAGGGGAAGAGTGCGGCAGATGCTCACATGGACGGGCATGCCGCTGCTCCTCTCTACGGGCGGGGCGTGTCTTTTGATGAACTGTTATCGGGCAAGTCTGAGACATAACTACAAGACTGCCCAGAACGCTGTTTAGGAGCCTGATGATCGCTGATCAACTGGAGGAGGGGGGGAGGGGGGGGAGTTCTGCTCTAGGCTAATGTTACTCATGACTATGACATGTCGTCCTGTTCTTTTTTTGTTTTAAGCGTTAGATGTGAAACCCAAGTATGCCTAGTAGGCTAAGTCTACTGTTTTTTTTTTATAGTCCTGTTTGTTATTCTAAGATGATCATTGTGCCTGTGATCTGTTAGGAGTATACCGTTTTGAAGATCTAAAGAATGTCTCTCTTCCTGCTACCCTTCTAGAACATGCCCAATGTGAGGGACCATGATGCATCCGTCTACCTCCGTCTCCAAGGTGACGCCCTCTCCGTGGGGGGTTACGAGCAGAACCCTGTCTTCTGGGACAAGGTATTGTGTGTGTTTTCACTGTGTTGACATGCTGTGAACGGGATGTCATTGGTGTTTGTGACACGGGAGGTTGGTGGCACCTTCATTGGGGAGAACGGGTTTGTAAGGGTGACTGGAGCAGAATGGGTGGAATGGTATCAAACCCATGCTTTCCGGGTGTTTGGTGCCATTCCATTTGCTCCGTTACAGCCATTTATTATGTGCCGTCCTCCCCTCAGCAGCCTCCTGTAGTTTGTGTGTATTGGTTTGTATGGTACTTGGTGTTGTATACTATACGGGTGCTTGTGTGAGTGATTGTGTATACTGTATTTAACCTCCATCTGTGAGAATCTTTATGTTTGTGTGGGTGTCCATGTGTGTTTGCTTGTATTGCGCGTGCGTTGTGAGGTGCAGTGAAGCTCGCAGAGAGGCATGCTTGCTTGTCTATGTCTCACTCTCACAGGCCAGTTAATTGCCATGCTCTGTTCCTCTGGCGTGTTCAGTGGATTGTCGTATCCGCTCCCTACTCACACAGCCCGAGGAGAAGATCCAGCAGGATGTACACAGATACAAACACACACTCATTACTTCACCAGCCGCTGAGTGTCTGTGGCTCCCTTCTTATTCTCCCTCGCTCGCTCACTTTTGGCTAGGGGTTATGCAGCCTTATGAGGTTACAACAGGACACAGATTGAGATCTGAGTGTTTGTGTTGGTCTTGCTGGAGTGTGTCGCGTTCCGTCGGTGCACACTGGCTCGGACTGGCTCGATGTCAGTATGCCCTCCTCACTCCTCTCTGTGGCGMGTGCTCAGTTGGTGTGGTCCTGTTCAGTCTGCAGGTACCGTACTAAATGCRCTCTAGTCACACACACACACCAGCCAGAATCACCTCTGACCCCCCCCCAACTCTGAAGCCAGAGACCACATCACACAAGCCCGTTTACCGTTCACATCCAGCCAAACAATCGAACAGCGCCAAATGACCGAACACCTCAACCGGCTAAAGGAGCGTTTTTGTCCTTTCCGCTCTGTCAGCACAAGCTTCCAAGAGTTGGAAACGAAGTGAGAAAATGAAAATGCRTTTAGTACAGAGCGAGAAGCTGTGGATCGATACGTTAGAGAAGTTCAGGAGAAAGTTGAAAGTTTTAATCTGGTGTTGTGAGCTCCCGAGGGGCCAGGCCTCGACTGGTAATGAGGGGCTGCTGTGACGGAAAATCGCTGTGTGCGTACGTGCATTCTTGCGGGAAAAGGTCACAGTTACTTGGCTGGCCCTGCAGCCTCCAACTTTTTTTTATTTTCTTTAAATCTTGATCCCCGTCTTTCTTCTCTTTACAGCATCAGTTCATCCACTGTGGCATATTCACACTGTTTCAGGTGTTCAGCATTTCTCTGCTGAGTGGTCTGCATCATCTCTCTCTCTCTCTCTCGCTCTCTGTCTGTGTGACATTTGAAAGATGGGTTGAACGGTGTGTGTGAGCGTCTATGTGTACTAAATGTTTGCGAAAGCAGCGTCTTTTGAAGATGGCACAAGTGCAGCGCACCATTGTTGTCCTGCTTGGGCTTGTTGTGTGTGTGTGTTGTGTGTCCTTGCTTGGGCTGTTTGTGGTGTGTGTTGGTGTGTGTGTGTGTGTGTCCTTGCTTGGGCTGTTGTGTGTGTGTGTGTGTGGTGTGTGTGTGTGTGGTGTCCTGCTGGCTGTTGTGTGTGTGTCCCTTGCTTGGGCTGTTGTGTGTGTGTGCGTGTGTGTGTGTTGCCTTGCTTGGGCTGTTGTGTGTGTCCTTGCTTGGGCTGTTGTGTGTGGTGTGTCGTCTGTTGTGCTGTTGGTGTGTGTGTGTGTGTGTTGTGTGTGTGGTGTGTGTGTGTTGTCCTTGCTTGGGCTGTTGTGTGTTGTGTGTTGCCTTGCTTGGGCTGTTGTGTGTGGTGTGTGTGTCCTTGCTTGGGTGTGTCCTTGCTTGGGCTGTTGTGTGTCCTTTTGTTCCCGGTAGTGCTGAACGATTTAGTGCTTTTTGAAGTCTGTTCGGTTTCTGAACAATAGTCACGGTTTTCAATTTGTATTAATATTTTTTTTATAAATGCATTGTTTGTTGAATGCTTTAACAACACAGAATAAAACAATAAATACAAGCCAGATGATGGTGACTGACCATGACGGCTATTCACTAATTAACCTCCATGCTTCTAAGAGAAACGATGCATTGAGCTCACAGAAGAAAATAAATAACTAAATGGAATTCAAAAAATGTGAACCGATGTCAGTCAATTAGTTGTTTAAAAAAACTAAAAATAACCTAAATGTTGGCTAATCTCTCAGCACTAGTTGCAGGTGTTAGGTTCTTATTTTTCAGAGTAAATAACCCACGGACACTAGAGAAGCTTTAACCAAATGTAATTCTTCCCAGCGGTTCTGTACAGCTGTAATTCAGACAACCCAACATTTCTCCCATCACAGATATATATATATATATATATATATCTCCCACTTAAGAAATCTTCCTTCTCTCCAATCCTTACATCTTATGCTTCCACAGGAAAAGGGTAGTAAATCTTTATTGCTCCCTTCAGGGGATCTGACCTCACCTCCTGACCTCAACCCCTCCTCCTTCTAGTCCACAGATGTCCATCTGCCTCCCCTATAGCAATCCTTTGAGCTCCTTCCGTCCACCCAGCACATTCCACAGCCACTCTGTCTTTCTACAGATCTCACTCCTTAACATGCTACACGTCTGACCTTATCATGTCTTTAATATCTCAATGTTCAAAATGTCAAATCCGACACAGTAAAAACTGTTTTGGTTGCTGTCCTTTGTGTTGCAGGTGTCTGATAAGTTTGCTTTCAGCCTGTTTGACCTGGACTGGGATGTGTTCATGCAGCACATAGAGGGAGCGATCAACAGAGTCCCTGCTCTGGAGCAGACTGGCATCAAATCCACTGTCTGTGGACCAGGTATGGATATACACACACCCACTATGGTTCCCACTCCCATAATAACTCCCTCAAGTCCGTCATTTCCAGTGCCTTTTAGAAAGTGTTCACAGCCCTTGACTTTTACCACGTTTTGTCGTGTTACAGCCTGCGTTTTTAAATGGGTTAAATTGAGATTTTGCCACTGCCTACTCACAAAACCCCACAATGTCAACGTGGAATTATGTTTTAAGGAATTTTTACACATGAATTAAACATGAAATGCTGAAATGTCAATAAGTGTTCAACCCCTTTGTTATGGCAAGCCTAAATACGTTCAGGAGTCAAGATCTGCTTAACAAGTCACATCAGTTTCGTGGACTCAATCTGTGTGCAATAATTGTGTTTTAATAAGATGATTTTGGAATGACGACCTCGTCTCTGTGCCCCAGACATATTGCACAATTATCTGTAAGGTCCCTTAGTCGAGCAGTGAATTTAAAACAGAGTCAACCACAAAGGCAAGGGACTTTTCCAATGCCTCACAAAGAAGGGCATCTATTTGTAGATTGATGATGATGATGATGATGATGGTGATAATAAAGCAGACATTGAATATCCCTTTGAGCATGGTGTCGTGTCTTTGGCATCATTAAAGTGAAGACTGTTATTTTATCAAATCAATTCTCTGTAATTGTTATTATGTGATTAAACTAATCATGTAAATGTAATTAGCTAGGAAGTCGGGGCACCAAGGGAAATCTTCAGATTACAAAGTTATAATTTTCCTAATATCACTCTTCAGATATTTTAATGTCTGATCAATTAGTCTTCTAATTAATGAATTATTCTTTACCTCACGTTAGTCTCATTCCATTCATCTGCACGAACCCAGCCTTTACTATGAATCATCCATACATCAATTGTCTTAATCATTTATTTACTAACTAAATAATCACAGAAATGCATAAACAAACAACACCGTAGATATGGTTACAATGAAATGATAGGGGAGGTTCCCTAGTGGGCTAAGCCGATATGACGGCTTGGTGGACAAAGGGCAGTGGGTGTGGACTGAGGGAAAGACAAAATGAGTCACTACAGTTGATAATTATATTAATTGAAATGCTACTCCTTTGCACATAGATGTTTCGGCGATTGTCTGTCTTCGCATCCCAGGTTGACAATTTCTAGCTGTAGACTAATAGTTAGTATCTAAGATTTGCTCTTATTCTGTCGGGATCGATAGTCTCAGAGTTGAACCATTTCCCGCCGTGTAGCCAATGCTCTACGTGGTATGGCTAGGAATTCAACAACAATTACAACATTAGTTTATACTGAGGTTTTTGTGGTCTGAACTCATCCTGCGCCCCCTCGGTGTCCATCGAGGTACGCGTGGTCTGAAGAGGATTTCTTCAGGAGGGTTTTTTATTCGTAACAGTAGAAAAGGGCTGTTCCATGATGCCAGATCATGTCTGTGCTCATGGGGGCGGGCCAATGACTTGGTTAAACTTTAAAGGGAATACAAGTCTCTTTCATTAAAGGTTTAACATCACCTTACATCATTTCACAAATAGTTTCATCTTTATTCATTCATTTTATACAAGAATTAGATGCAAACCCCATAATTGAGAAATGTACATATTCAGAGATAGTCATGTCCTCTCTGAGGTCAGCAAATGAAACACTCTTGTCATACCCGTCCCACGGACCATTCCCACCTTCTCACAAGTGGACATTTTATATCAAATCCTCTTTTGTGGATTTAGGAGTTYGCCATGTGAAATAAATTGTTCTCTCTGTATCTCTTTCTGCATGGCCAGGGGGAGAGTCTCCTCCCAGGAATTTATGACCTGAGATAACAGAATCTGGGTGTAGGAGGGAGAGAGGGGGAAGCCACTAACTATACCCAAAGAGGGCCTTGTCATGACAATGGTGAAGTTATTAATTACACTTTGGTTGGTGTATCAATGCATCCAGTCACTACAAAGATACAGATGTCCTTCCTAACTCAGTTGCCGGAGAGGAAGGAAACCGCTCAGGGATTTCACTGTAAAACAGACACTGGGAGACATTCACCTGTCAGCAGGACAATAACCTAAAACACAAGGCCAAATACAGTTCATTCTAAAAGTGTTCAGATCCCTTTTCCACATTTTTTTGCGTTGCAGCCTTTTTCTAAAGTGGATTTAAATTAAAAATCCTCATCAATCTACACACAATATCCCATAATGACAGTGAAAACAGGTTTTTAGAAATGTTTTCATATAAAAAAAACAAGTACCTTATTTACATAATTATTCAGACCCTTYGCTATGAGACTCGAAATAGAGCTCCTGATGCATGCTGTTTCCATTGATCATCCTTGATGTTTCTACACCTTGATTGGAGTCCACCTGTGGTAAATTCAATTGATTGTACATGATTTGGAAAGGCACACACCTGTCTATATAAGGTCCCACAGTTGACAGTGCATGTCAGAGCAAAAACCAAGTCACGAGGTTGAAGGAATTGTCCGTAGAGCCCCGAGACAGGATTGTGTCGAGGCACAGATCTGGGGAAGGGTACCATAACGTGTCTGCAGCATTGAAGGTCCCCAAGAACACAGGTGCCTCCAGTCTTAAATGAAAGAAGTTTGGAACCACCAAGACTCTTCCTAGAGCTGGCCAAACTGGGCAATCGGGGGAGAAGGGCCTTGGTCAGGGAGGTTCCCAAGAACCCGATGGTCACACTGACAGAGCTCCAGAGTTCCTCTGTGGAGATGGGAGAAACTTCCAGAAGGACAAGACACTGCATCACTCCACCAATCAGGCCTTTATGGTAGAGTGACCAGACGGAAGCCACTTATCAGCGGCAGGTACTGGGAGACTAGTCAGGATCGACAGAAAGGTGAACGGAGCAAAGTATAGAGATCTTTGATGAAAACCCGCTCCAGAGCGCTCAGGTCATCATACTGGGGCAAAGTTCACCTTCCAACAGGACAACGACCCTAAGCACACAGCCAAGACAACGCAGGAGTGGCTTTGGGACAAGTCCTTGAGTGGCCCCACCAGAGCCCAGACTGGATCCCAATCAACCATCTCTGAAGAGACTTAAATAGCTGTGCAGCGACGCTCCCCATCCAACCTGATAGAACTTGAGGATCTGCAGAGAAGAACGGGAGAAGCTCCACAAATACAGGTGTGCCAAGCTTGTAGCGTCATTCCCAAAAAGATTTGAGGCTGTAATCGCTGCCAAAGATGCTTCAACAAAGTACTGAGTAAAGGTCTGAATACTTATGTAAATGTCATATTTCCCTTTTTTTTATTTTATACATTTGCAAAAAATTATTATGGTGTTGTCTAGGTTGATGAAGGGGGGGAAACAATTGAATCAATTTTAGAAGAMCGCTGTAACATAACAAAATGTGGAAAAAGTCGAGGTTTAAACACTTTCCGAATGCACTGTATACACTGGAGTTACTTACCAAGACGACATTAACTAGGCCACTCGGGAACATTCAAAGTTTTGACTAAAATCAGCTTGAAAATCTATGGCAAGACTTGAAAATAGCTATCTAGCAATGACAACCAAGTTGACAGAGCTTGATAGATTAAAAAAAGAATAATGTGCAAATGTTTTACAATCCAGGTGTGCAAAGCTCTTGGAAAGACTCACAGCTGTAATCACTGCAAAGGTGATTATAATATGTATTTCCTCAGGGGTGTGAATAATTATGTAAACAAGATTTCTGCATTTCATTTTCAATCGATTTGAACAAAAAGTACAATTTGAATACATTTCATTCAGGCTGTAACGCAACAAAATGTGCATTTCTGAAGGCACTGTATTACAATGCAGACACTCATAAAAGACACAATTCTTTGCTGTACAACATTCTTTCACACACACAATTACAAACACTGACAGACATCAATACTCATTTAATATATAAGTCCTCCACAGATATACAGATATACCCCCCCCTACAGTTTATATGATTTGTCTGCGTCATTCATTCTGTGCTGTGGCAGCCAACTCCAATAGTCCCCATCTGTCATTTTTATTCCTCATCTCTGTGGCTTCTCATTTGTATCAGTGTTGAACTTTTACCATAGTCTGGTGACTTGGGGGAAACTGTATCTGAACTGATCGAGGTTGGTTTCTCTGAGACTGGAGGATATCACTGGTCCAGGCCCGTTGCCTGTGAGAAGCTTGAGTCTATGGACTCTGTGACTCCAGGGAATACTGTCTGATATGAGAGCTGACAGGTGTGAAACGTTGTGACTTTCTCTCTTGGGAAGAGAGGTGACAGACTGGTAAGAGACTGACTGTCTGGTGGTCTCACACTAGTGGTAGACAGGGTCTCCGGGCATGCGCACTCACACTTAAGTTCCCGTGTTGTCTGGATGGTCTGTCTGCTTGTCTCTCGCGTGCTCTGTCTCTCTTTCGCTCCGTCCGTCTGTATTTCTGTCAGTGGTTGGATTGAATTGATGGTGACCGGTGTTTAATTAGCKTCTGTTAGAATCATGTTCGTTAACTTTCATCTGCCTGGTCCTGACTCACTGGAAATGGAGATGAGAGGATGCTAGCAGATACCCATAGACTTCGTCGTTRCGCTAATGCTAGTTAGCATTGGTTTTCTGAAACAGCCTCAATGCCGTTGTACTGGACACAGAGACATAAAAATGGTTTCCACGAGTTCATCTGACTCTGGGGAAGTAGATAAAAGGCCTCCTTGTCAAAATCCCGAAGTATCCCTTTCAAATGTTTTTAACGTTTAAACATTCACTCCCCTAGTCTGTATTCACGTGCACTCCTTGTGGACCTCCGCATCTTAGACTAGACAACTGCTGAGTTTGTGTGCGTGCGCCCATTAATACGCTCGTGTGTAGCACGCGTGCGTTTTTTTATGTGCCTCCTAATGTATGTACAAACGTACGTTATGTTTTTAAGACGGCGTGGCTGCTAACTCCCCAGTGAGAGGGTTGTGAGTCTCACCACCACAAAACATACGCCAGCCTGTTATCTCTGTGTGCGTTTTTGTTTCTTAGTGGCGAATGAGTGCCTTTTATAAGCACTTCCTCGTCTCCCTAGAGGCCAGTGTAGATGTGAAGCGACGCCTACCTCCAGACTTGATTCTACAACCAGCACGTGTTTCTTTTTCATTAAGGGTCYAAGTGAAATCTGACCTTGTTGGAAGCCCAAAAACGACGAGTAGAGCAATGAGTGGCAAAGTCACTGATTTGGTACGGTACCTTAGTTTGAGGAGCTGTGCATAAGCTGCGACGCTTTTCTGCCTTGTTCTGTTCTGCGAGACTCCCTACTTATTGGAGAGGATTGCTCCGGGTGCTCTCGTACCTCATTACTTATCCCTCGTGTGTAATAATGGCAAAGGTGTGTTCAGATCTCCCGTCTGCCGCCCCTCTCTCTTTCCTYACCCTCTTAATGTTCTCTCTCYCTCACTCTCACTTTTGATTTGATCCCTCACTCACGTGGTAAGATGGAGGCCATAGAGTAGCGTTTGGCTCAACTAGCAGAGTGGAGAAGACATGTTTTGGGGTGGTAATACTTCATTGTAATTAGATGGAAAAATGCCTTGTCTTCCGCATTGTGACTGGATTAGACTCCCGAGACGGTAGATATTCACGCAGTGGTGGCCAGAGCCATTCAGTACCAGTCAAAAGTTTGGACACACCTACTGTACTCATTCCAGGGTTTTTCTTTATTTGGACTATTTTCTACATTGTAGAATAATAGTGAAGACATCAAAACTATGAAATAACACATATGGAATCATGTAGTAACCAAAAACAAGTGTTAAACATATCAAAATATATTTGAAATTATACAAAGTAGCCACCCTTTGCTTTGCACACTCATGGCATTCTCTCAACCAGCTTCATGAGGTAGTCACCTGGAATGCATTTCAATTAACAGGTGTGCCTTGTTAAAAGTTCATTTGTGAAATGTCTTTCCTCAATATGTTTGAGCCAATCAGTTGGTTTGTTACAAGGTAGGCGTGGCATACAGAAGATGGCCCTATTTGGTAAAAGACCAAGTCCATATTTTGGCAAGAACAGATCAAATAAGCAAAGAATAACGACAGTCCATTACTTTAAGACATGAAGGTCAGTCAATTGGAAAATGTCAAGAACTTTGAAAGATCCTTGAAGTGCAGCCGCAAAAACCATCAAAGCGCTATGATGAAACTGTCTCTGAGGACCGCCATAGGAAAGGAAGTCCCAGAGTTACCTCTGCTGCAGAGGGTAAGCTCATTAGAGTTACCAGCCTCAGAAATTGCAGCTCAAATAAATGCTTCACAGAGTTCAAGTAACAGACACATCTCAACATCAGCTGGTCAGAGGTGACTGCGTGAATCAGGCCTTCATGGTCGAATTGCTGCAAAGAAACCACTACTAAAGGACACCAATAATAAGAAGAGACTTGCTTGGGCCAAGAAACATGACCAATGGACATTAGACCGGTGGAAATCTGGCCTTTGGTCTGATGAGTCCAAATTGGAGATTTTTGGTTCCAACCGCCGTGTCATTGTGAGACAGAGTTGGTGAACGGATGATATGTGTGGTTCCCACCGTGAAACATGGATGAGGTGTGATGGTGTGATGGTGCTTTGCTTGTAACACTGTCTGGTTTATTTAGAATTCAAGGCACACTTAACCAGCATGGCTACCACAGCATTCTGCAGTGATACGCCATCCCATCTGGTTTGCGTTCAGTGGGACGATAATTAGTTTTTCAACAGGACAATGACCCAACACACCTCCAGGCTGTGTAAGGGTTATTTTACCAAGAAGGAGAGTGATGGAGTGCTGCATCAGATGACCTGGCCTCCAGCATCACCAGACCTCAACCCAGTTGAGATGGTTTGGGATGAGTTGGACCGCAAAGTGAAGGAGAAGCAGCCAACAAGTGCTCAGCATATGTGGGAACTCCTTCAAGACTGTTGAAAAAGCATTCCTCGTGAAACTGGTTGAGAGAATGCCAAGAGTTTGCAAAGCTGTCAAGGCAAAGGATGGCTACTTTTGAAGAAACTAAAATATATTTAGATTATTTTACGCTTGACTGGTACTGTATATACATCTCTGTACTGTACATGGCACTGGTGGTGTTTCAGAATGGATGGAATGTTCCCTTAACACTACCTGTATCTTTTTATCCAGAATCATTCACAGCGGACCACAAGCCCCTGATGGGTGAGGCTCCAGAGGTCAGAGGATTCTTCCTGGGCTGCGGGTTCAACAGTGCAGGTGAGTGACTGTAATGTTATACATACATACATACATGCATACATGCATACATGCATACATGCATGCGAGTATTGGAGGAACCAAAACAATATTCATCTATTTCCATACAGTCCACGGAAATGTGTATTTTTGCTTTTAACCCAAAACACGCACAGACACAGGGGTTGGAGGCACATGGTCAGAGGGAGGAGTGGATGTTGGTGGGTGAATGGTGGTTATATGGGATGTACATGTCATGGATGTATGTTACAGCTGTTTAAACATTCATGGAACCACCATATGCTTGCCAGCACACGCCAAAACAGACTTACATTTCACTCTAAACTAACCTATAGTGAACCCAAACTACGTGTACACACACACACACACACACACTCTCCATCAATGGATATCTTAAGGCCGCTGTGGTTACAGTGGTGTGTAGAGACATAGTGCAGGGATGAGTGAGGAGAGGCCTGCCTCACTGCACCACAACGATAGGGGCTGTAACCCTCTCCACTCCCCACTGAGTCCAGAGAGACCACACACACACACACACACACACACACACGGGCACTCCTGTCACACTTCATTAGTCCACACCCTCACATATCAGTGCATCATGGGAGGTTAAACGAACCCTGTTTATGGCAGATCACCTACTTCCACCACCAGCTACGTTCTCAGTGCTGCTGCCTGCTCTGTTCTGTTTCTCTCTCTCTCTCTTTCTGAGGTAATGCAAAAAATGTCATCCCACTCCTCACCCTCTCTCTCTCTCTCTCTCACACACACACACACACACACACACACACACACACACACACACACACACACACACACACACACACACACACACACAGTACTGCTCTGGCTGTGTCTGAATCATTTACACACTTAACACATGTGTGTATGTGTCCCAAATGACACTGTATTCCCTTTATAGTGCACTACTTTCGACCAGGGCCCTTAGGGAAATGGGTGCCATTTGGAATGCACAAATGGCCTTTCTGCCCGCTGGCTCAGCTGGGGTTTCATATATTTTCTATACAGCTCACTCACTCATACAATAGCCTTCTTTTTACCAGGAGCCTTTTAAAGAGGGGGGAGATGGAAGTGGGGAGGAGAAAGACTGAGTGGGACAGAGAAATAGACTGGCAGGGACAGAAATAGATTGAGAGGGCGAGAACAAAAGAAAGAGTAGCGAGCGGTGTGAAAGACGCTGAACCCGGAGGCAGCAGACGACCGTGGCGTAGAGGTTCCAGTGCGCTGTCCTCCTAGTGTTGCGCTGATGTGGCTGTCCCTGAATACGTCCCCAACGCTGGGTCACTCCTGCACCCATTACCCTCCGTGTGTCACCTTCCCCGTCTCAACCAGCTGTAGCTGTTCCCCCCCCCCTCCCCTATGTTCTCCATTTTACCTTTGTCCATTTTTTTATTTGTTATTTAGTAGACGCTTTTATCCAGAACGACTTACATGAGCAATTAGAGGTAGGTGCTGAAGGGCACATTGACAGGTATTTCATCCAGTCGGCTCAGGGATTTGAACCTGCGCTTAACCACTAGGCTATCTCCCCCCTCTCTTCCCTGTGTCACCTYCCCCCCCACTCCCTACCAGCTGTGGCCCAATCTCAAATCATCCCCTAAACCCTGCACCCTCTGCACTCGTGGAGTTCAGGTGCAATCAATCTGGTAGTAGCTCCACATTGCCCTCTGATAGGCTGGTTTCCCCCATCAATAATTCTGATTGGGTCTCACCTTTCCTCTCTCATCTGCACTGATCTCTAATGACAAAGCATCATGATAGGCCAGACAGGGGAAAGACAACGTCCTGACTATGTAGATCAGTGCAGATGAAGGAAAGGAGATGGAGGAAGAGAAGTAGACTGGAGTAGACGGTAGATTACGCACCGAAATCGTTGCAGTTCCACTTCTCACGGTTGTGAGGGTGAAGCAAAACACCAGTCTCAATGTCAACAGGGAAGAGGCGACTCCGGGATGCTGGGCCTCCCACTCTTTCTATTCTGGTTAGAGCCAGTTTGCGCTGTTCTGTGAAGGGAGTAGTACACAGCGTTGTACGAGAGCTTCAGTTTCTTGACAATTTCTCACATGGAATAGCCTTCATTTCTCAGAACAAGAATAGACTGACGAGTTTTAGAAGAAAGTTCTTTGTTTCTGGCCATTTTGAGCCTGTAATCGAATCCACAAATGCTGATGCTCCAGATACTCAACCAGTCTAAGGAAGGCCAGTTGTATTGCTTCTTTAATCAGAACAACAGTTTTCAGCTGTGCTAACATACTTGCAAAAGTATTTTCTAATGATCAATTAGGCTTTTAGAATTATTAACTTGGATTAGCTAACACAACGTGCCATTGGAACACAAGAGTGAGGGTTGCTGATAATGGGCCTCTGTACACCTATGTAGTGTCGTGTCTTTGGCTATGCCGGATTAAGTGATATGACATGCTATTCTATAAAATAATTTCTCTGTAATTAATATTACCTGATTAAGCTACTCAGGTAAATAATTAACTAGAAAGTCGGGGCACCACGAAAGAATGTTTCTAGAGCTGTTATCTTACGAATATACTCTCAAAGACCTGGTAATCTTTTACGTCAGTAGCAGTCAATATTTAATCCTCACCTTATTTAGTCTCATCTGAAAGTTGTAAATTCTTGGTTATCTTCACGAACCCTGGCTAACAAGTTGAATTGGCAATMCAAAATTTGGTTTAATTATTTACTAAATACCTAACTAATCACACAGAATTGCATATACACAGAATGAATCATACATTGATGGACCTGGTGAACGGAGCCGATATAGCGGCTGGTTACACAAAGAAAAGGGGGGGGTTAAGTGAAAGAGCAGGGAGACTGAGGAACAAAGGGAGAAGCTATGCTATCGTAAATACAGTATCTTATGCATTCTAAATTGCCTCCCATTTGAAAAAGGAGAATGCAATAAATATTTACACTGAGCTGCGCTTCGGTAGATTGGTCATCGATGGAAGGCCGGTTTGTCCTTTGAAGAATGCCTCTTGGTGAACTGGAGCGTGGTAGAATGGATACTCTGTCTGTCCTCTCCTAGCCCACGTTTAGCGGGCGGAGGAGGTAGCACTTCTTTAGTGAATAAGAGTTCAAAGCTCATACCAAGTTGCCATACTTTAAGCTCATGCTATATTCTGGCTGGTATAGTCGAAATTCATCCTTCGGGCGTGTAGGTCGTCACCTTCACAATTGAAATTCGATGCTAATTTCGTTAGGTTCTCTAAGGTTGGCTTAGTTCTGTAGGTGGTCTTTGTCCTTTCAACGTGGGACCTCAAGTCCACACATCCTTGGAACAGGAATGATCTAAGCCCTTTTAACGTAGGACCGTCGCCCTAACGTCCTCGGAACAGAACGTTACATTTTGGTCAAGGGGCTTATATAGGACTGGAAGGAGAGGCTGTGTTTCATAGTTTACACCCAGTGTCTGTTCACATGGGCGGGGCCTCTGAGTGAGCAGAGTGGTGTTCTTCTGACAAACCGTTCTCTCATTAAGAAGCTAAAATTACATTTCATCTTTTCACAAATAGTTTCATATTTAAACATTTAAATTGCACAACAATTCCATGTGAATCTGATAACTAGAATGTGTCGACTTTCCAAGATACAGTGTATGTCATCCTGTCATTAGTAATAATGTCTCAGACAACAACTGATCATATTCATTATGTACCAACGCATATTTTCAACTGGTTGGATTACCGAAATATGGTTCCGTTTCCCATCTTTTGATGTCACCAGACTCTCCATGTTAACAAAGGGATTTTCAACAGTCACATCGGTAGAGAGAAGAAAAAGGGGAAAGGTATTTATGGGGRTCATAAACCTCCCCCAACAGGCCAGCGTCATGACAGTAGATATTCCATGAAGAATCAGCCGTTTCCAGCTACGATAGTCATTTACAACATTAACAATGTCTACACTGTATTTCTGATTCATTTTGATGTTATTTTAATGGACAAAAAAATGTGCATTTCTTTCAAAAACAAGGCCATTTCTGTGACACCCAAACTTTTGAACGGTTTTGAACTCCCCTGAGGGGAATATTTGGCTGCTAAGGTTTTGCCTTCGAAGGGCTTTTTGGAATCTCCTTCACTGTGCTTTGCCTGTGTCTGAATGTTTGCGTTTTTCTATACCGCCTTGTGTGGTTTGGTGGGTGGGGTGTATGTGTGTATGGAGATGTGTGTTTTTATCGTGTGTGTGTGTGTGTAGCATATGTTGGTGGGCTTGTTTCAAGGAGGCCATCCTGCGTCTTCCTTCCCTGCTGGCTCCTCCTCTCTTCCTATCTCTCATCACTTGGCTCGTCCTCCACTGCTGTCGCTCAGGGCTGGGTCTGCTTGGGTGGGTGGACCGACGTACAGGGGGACAGAGGGGGACGAGGGATAGAGGAGGAGCTCTCCCAAGACACTGTCTCTGTCGTGGCTGGAGCGAACGAGACTGGAACACAGGAGCGAGGTGACACCAATAAGTCAACTTAGATATCCCCAGAGTGCTTTGGTGTCCCGGCTCCTGGTGTGGGAGTGGTTCCTCCCCCCCTCCTCCCTGTCTTCCCCCTCGACCCTCGCTGTGAGACACCTGCTGGGGGTGACCTGAACCTTCTTGGCTGAGCAGACTCTCCCTGTGAGGTGAACAACCAGACAGTAACGTCTCTCTCCCTCTGCATCTCTCTCGCTCCGCTCGCTCTCTCGCTAAATTCTCTGTCCTTTTTCTCTCGCTCTTTCTCTCGCTCTATCTACTCTCTCCTCTCTCTCGCTTTCCATTTTTCCCTTTTTTTCCTTCTCGCTCTCTCTCTCGCTAAATTATCGCTCTCTTCCCTTCCTTTCTCTCTTACCCATGCGCTCTCCCCTCGATCTCCCTTCCTCTTGTCTTTCTCTCTCGCTCTCTCTGCTCTATTTCTCTCCTTGCTCCGGCTTTCCATTTTTTCCTTCCTTCTCTCTCTCTCACATCTCCTCTGACATTTACAGAAATACCGGCAGTGATTCAGAGGCTCCTTTTGAAAGGAGAACCGAGAACAGTCAGCCCCCGTCGCTCGCTTTCGGTCCCCTCCCTCCCTCTCTTTGTGCTAAAGCAGAAGGCTGTGCGGACCTCGTTGGCCCCCGTGGTCGTGCCATGCCACCCTCACACAAATATAAACTGGTAACAACGAAGCTATGCTGCTGCTTCTAACTCGAGTCAATCTGTTTGGCCCTTTTGGGTGTATATGGAGTATTTCAGAAGCAGCACCAAACACTCYCTGAGAGCTGGATTTTTTTCTATTCTGCCAGATTACTTCACTCAACCCATACCTCTCCAGCTGTCTTAAGAGTTAGTCAACAGCAGTGGTGGGAAAAGTAGCCAATTGTCATACTTGAGTAAAAGTAAYGACGCATTAATAGAAAATGACTCAAGTAAAAGTTCATGTCACCCAGTAAAATACTACTTGAGTAAAATGATTTGGTTTAAGGATCGAAAGTAAATATAATTGTTAAAATGTACTTTATCAAAAGTATAAATCATTTCAAATTCCTTATTAGGCAAACCAGACAGCACAATTTTCTTTTTTTAACGGAAAGCCAGAGGCACACTCCAACACTCAGATMATTTACAAACAAAGCATTTGTGTTTAGTGAGTCTGCCAGATCAGAGGCAGTCGGGATGACCAGTGATGTTGTCTTGGTAAGTGCGTGAATTGGACCATTTTCCTGTTCATCTAAGCATTCAAAATGTAACAAATCATTTTGGGTGTCAGGGAAAATGTATGGAGTAAAAAGTACATTATTTTCTTCAGGAATGTGTGTGGTAAATATTAAAGTACATATTTTACAATAAACTACTTGAAGTAGTACTTAGTATTTTGCTGTTCTATGAGTGTCGAGGCATAAAGGACCACATTAGCCACAAAGTACTCTGGATACTCACCCCTGTTAAGCATCATCTACCCCGTCTCCTCTGGCCCTGTTTGGTTCTGGAGGGGGTCCCAGATCTGTCGGAGTGGGACAGGCGAGGGTTGGAGTGGGACAGGCGACGCACGACTGGTGGGCAGGATGATGGCGTTAGTTAATTAGTGAGGCCGTGTTGCTGGGCCCATTTTTTTAATGAGTCTTTCGCTGAGTCTGTCTCATCTGTCTTGTCTGTCTGCTAACATGCAAAACGTCCTTCAGAGACGCTGCTAGCCAGGCCAGCCAGCTAGACTGCCGTGCTATACACACAGCCCCCCGGGCAGGCCAGCCTCTCCACCCTCTGTCTCTGTTTCACCCTCTTCTTTTCACTCTTTTTAATTGTTCTAAGTTCTCGCTCTCTCATCGCTATCTCACTTTGTCACCCGCTCTCTCTCTCCCCTTGCCACGTCTCACCCCTTATTCTAATCTACTCTGTTCTCTCTCTCTCGTCTTCCTTCTCCACCTATTCTCATCTCCTATGTCTGTGTTGAGTGATCCTCTACCTCTCCTTCCCTGTCACCTGGCCTTTTTGATGTTACATCTGTGATGTGTGTGACGTCACATGGGTGAGAGATGTCCTGTGTTTTACATTAGTGATGGATAGATGGCCTCTCAGCCGTGTGTGTGTGTGTGTGAGATACAGGACATGGGAGAGGATATAGTGGGCGATTTGAAGGCAACCTATCTAGCTGTCTCGAAGTGTGTGTGTGTGATACTGATCTGTCTATCTGTGTGTGTGTTGCAGGTATGATGCTGGGAGGAGGCTGTGGCAGGGAGCTTGCCCACTGGATCATCCATGGACGTCCTGAGAAGGACATGTACGGCTATGACATCAGGTATGGACATACACACCACACACACACACACACACACACACACACACACACACACAGAGCGATGGTTGTCAAAGCTCTCGTTCTCCTCAACAGGCGGTTCCACCACTCCCTGACAGACAACAATAAGTGGATCAGAGAGAGGAGTCATGAGTCCTATGCTAAGAACTACTCTGTAGTGTTCCCCTTTGATGAGCCTCTGGCCTCTCGCAACATGAGGACAGACCCCTTCCACAAGGTATTGCTTGGTCACCACAAGTCATTACTCCCCCTCTTATCCACTACTTGACTGCCTTGTCTCTCTCTTCTCCAACTCTTTTCTCACCACACCCCTTTTTCCCTCCCTCCTCCTCTACATTTTCATCTTTCCTTTTCTCTCATTTGTTCATGTGAAGCTGCAGTCTACACCTCTCTCTCTCTACACCTCTCTCTCTCTCTCTACACCTCTCTCTCTCTCTCTACACCTCTCTCTCTCTCTCTACACCTCTCTCTCTCTCTCTCTTCTAAAAAACAATACAAACAACACCACAATAAGAAACCCTCTCTCTCTCTTCTCTTCATACAAAATAACCTCTCTCTCTTCTCCTTTCCCTCTTTCTCTCCCCTCCCCTCCTCTCCCTCTCTCCTCCTCCCTCCCTCTCTTATCTCTCCTCCCCTCCTCCCCCGTCTCCCACTCCCTCTCCGCTCTCCCTCCTCCGTCTCCCCTCGTATAAAGACAACGAAACACACGCTCTCTCGGTCTCTCTCATCGTCTAAACCTCTCTTCTCTGATTCTCTTCTAAGGGCCTCGTAACTCTACCCACTTTGGTACTCGCCTATCCAGAAAAACCCTGAAAAAAAGCAAAACTCGACTTCCTCTCTCTCTCTCTGGTTCTCTCTAACAGAATGTCTCTACAAAAAAATAGCTAAAGACATACCTTTGACACGCTGCTCTCTCTATCATCCTCTCTCATCTCTCTTCTACTCGTACATCATCACCTCACGCCAGTTCAAAGTCACTCTACTTCACTCTCTTCATCTAACAAAAATAAAGAAATAAAAAAACACAAGCTCTCTTCTCTCTCATCGTCGCCGGCGTCTTATCATAAATCTAACACCCGCTCCTACCGCTCCTCGCGTCCTAAAAACTCTCTAAAGTCCCTAAAAACCTCGCCTGACCCTTAAAGAATCTAAAACTAAATACAACAAAAACATTACATACAAAAACATAACAGAAGAAGAATAAAAAAAAACACCTCCCTAAATAACCTAACGCTCTATAATAAAAACAATAAAACCG